>NC_059289.1:11200925-11225925 GCF_017591435.1 Portunus trituberculatus | reverse complement strand
CCCCCCTCTCGTTACTCACCACCACTAAGACAAACCACCACTACTGAGATAACCACCACCACCACCTCTAGCACACGTGCAATCCCACTCGCAGCGTCGCCTCCGTTCCGCCCGCCACCACCTCTCACAGACCACTGCCACACTGCCCTCTCTCACTCTGGAGTCTGGCCTTGTGCTCTCCCCCGCTCTCTCTTGCAGGCCCCCATTCTCACCGCTGCCTCCTTCATTCCTCATTTGCCGTTGCTTCATCCCTTTCACTCCCTCGTCTCCTCTTTCATCTATATCCCTGTTATGACCTTCACCATCCTTACCTTAACACATTCACGTTCAGCACTGGTCAGACTTTATGTAAATTGTGATGAGCAGTTCTAGTCCTCATCTTATAGGAAGGTTATAGATCTATTAGGTTAATTATAAATGAGAAAGATTGAAAAGATACCAGGGAGGAGAAGTATTGCTTAAGAAAAAGGAGTTTAAAGCTTTTGGATTATTATTCGTTAGAGAAGTGTGAATTGAGCTGATCAGATGGAACTTTTAAGTGGTGTAGGTTATAGCAATAGTAACGTAAGTGTCAGGACAAGAAATAATGGTTCAAGCTTGATAAGTTGGATTTTGAAAATGAATATGAGTCAATTTAAGAACATAAGAACATAAGATAAGAGGGAATCTGCAAGAGGCTGTCAGGCCTACACGTGGCAGTCCCTGTATGAGCAGACCACCTAATTCCATCTAACATCCCCATCCATAAATTTATCTAATCTTTTGTTTTCAAATAGATATTTACATAATGAATGGAATAGACTTAATAATCAGGCTGTTATTACCAAATCATTGGGAAGTTTGCAATGAAATTGGACAATCTTATGGATGAGGATGATGTTGGAAATAGGAAGGTTTGTTTCATGCAGGGTCTGTCTGCTACGTGTAGATTTGAGGAATTCTCGCAGCTTCCCTTATTTTCTTATACTCTAAACCTTCCAGTTCCTTCACCATGTCACTACCACCACCCACCTTACCCTCTGTGTCTCTTGCTTAACTTCTTTCACCACCATCGCTTTTCTTACCATTGCCTTTCTTTCTCGCCATTAAGTTTTCTACCTTTATCACAGTAATCTTTCTCTCTCTCTTCCCTTTTTTTACACCACTACAACTACGATCACCATGACCTCTCACTTTTATTCCCTATTGTTGGTACTGCATTGTAAACTTGGATGTTTTCTACTTCCAGCGATGTCTTGCAATGATATCGCAACGTTCATCAAACTTGACGGCAAAGCCTACACAGTGTACCGCTGCTGCTGCTGCTGTTGCTGTTGCTACGGTGAAACGGAGCCCCGATCCTGTTGGTCTTCTAGAGGCAGGGATGATCACTTGTACAGTGAGTGCGGCATTCCCTGGCCGAGTTGGATCAACTAAGTAAAATGGCAAATCTTGTTTTATTGTTTTAAGAAAGAGAATGTTAACATAATATAATTAGACATGGCCAAGTGTACCTATAGTGACGTAAATACTAAGTAACTGTGGATGGGAGATGTGAAGATAAGAAGAAAAACACCATGTTGCATATCTAGTTTCACAAGCAAATACCTTAAAATAAAAAAAAAGACAGAGGAAAAGCGCCATGAAATGAGGAAACAACTGGAAATATGATCAAGAAAAAAAAAAAAACATAAATAGCGCTCTTTCATAACGTGGCTAAGACAGCTTAGTGCGAGGCAGTGAAAGTCATAGTGAAGATTAGCAGTACGTTACCCTCATGTGCATGCTTCTTTGACGCGCATTTGAGGATCGGTATCTCTCACGGGCAGGGATGAGACGTTGCAATGAAGCTGACGGCAGACTTGAGACGGTGACGATGACGTTGGCACTCCCAGTTTGTCTTCGTACTTGTGACCTGGTGACTAAGTCCGCTCAAAAAATATAATTAAAACGGCCTTAGTGATGGCACCCTTTCTACCATGCCACTGCTTACAACTCATGCGTAGGCACATTTCCACAGCTGCAGTAACTGGTGGGCCTACGAGGACAGTGTGGAGAGCCTGGTTGGATGGCATGAGCCGTGTTACTCCTCCAACTCGTCGGTGAGGGACTTACCGCGACGCATGGCGCTGTACTCCTCGATCACCAGATTGTAATCAACAGCTGACTGGGACCTCTGCAATAACGCTTTGGTAGTGGTAGATTCACCATGCATCAGCTTGAAGGGTAGCTCGATGCTCAAGTCTCCACCAAGGGAACCGCAGTTGAGCTTCACTCGAAGGGCGTAGGATACAATAATGCCCAGGATGTCACTGAGGGCAGCGGCAGCAGACATCATGGTGGAGGAGGCCAGACTGGCGTCCTCGTCCTGTGAGTTACCCTCGAGGGCGACGCCATGGGCCCTTAATGGCAGTGGCGTGAGCACGATGGTCTTGGAGAAGCGAGAGTTTGGGATCACAGGACACCCTTCGTAGGTCTCTATGGAAGCCACCACGGAGCTGAAGCTAGTGTTGGTCATGGTGACCTCGACATGCTGCACCACCTGCATCCCCAGGCTCTTCACTGTCTTCTTCGCGGTGTTGTCAATTTTAACCTGAGCCTCCATCGGCTGACCGTGGAAACACAAGTCTTGCTGAAGCTGCAATTCTAGCGTGATCTTGCCTGTGGGGAGAGTGAATGTTCTGGTCACACACGCTACAGGTGGCTGAGCGAGGGACTTGGCCGGGGAGAACTGCACTTTGCGCACAGGGAAAATGACGGCTGCACGCCTCAACGGGGATTCCTCGGGGTGCTCAGCCACATACAGTGCCAGCTCGTACGTTACGCCGAGCTTCCTGCTCTGAAAGTGAGAGGGAACCAAACGTTATTGAACATAGCACGGAATAAGTGATGTACATATGTTCGTAGGTCTGATACATTGTGAAGATACATTTAACAAAATAGATGGTAAACAGTCTTTTGGCTTCAAGTAAGAACTAATACTTAAAGACAGAGCTACACATTTACCTTATATAGCATCAAATTCAATAGGCCTCTACTTATAGTGTGCCCATTAGGCTCAGCTGCTAACGCACACGCACACACACACATACACAAAAATGAATAGATAAAAATGAATAAAATTTAAAAAATTAAAAGATAAATAACTAAATAAATAAACTGTTAAGGATAGAGTAAGAACTATTCTGTACTCGCGGCTACGTCAGCTGAGGAAGTCTTGCAAAGTTTTGCCTTTATCTTGTCAAGGGGAAATCTTACTTTAGCAGCTTGAGAGGTCACGGAAGTACTAGACTACTCATAAAAGCAACAGCAGATACGCTAACATTATCTAGGACGTGTTGAGGGAGGGTAATGAGAGACACACTCACTGAGCTCTCATGCTCAGGATCCAAGGTAACAGAGGCCGGAGCGTGGGCAGGCAGTTGGATACAAAAGGGCCGCGCATCATCGCCCAGCTTGCTCATAACACACTCCACAACATCTGAGACCTCCTGCTTTGCCGCCACCACCTCGCTTTTCACTAGCTCCAGTTCCTTGCTGAAATGCTGTCCAATCACTTCATCCTCCTCCCGTCCATAACGGTACGTAACCGTCACGCGGGCAAACACCTTCCTGTCCTTGAGGTATTCCTTGTCCACCACCACCACGCCGTCCACTGGCGAGGTGTGGCTGATGTGATCCACGAAGTCCCGCCGACTCAAGTACGCGGTGACCTTGCCTGCCGGAAGCCAGTGTGGGGATCATCCTAGCCACGACAGGCACATTCTTCCTTTGTCACGTATACCATCACACTCCCCTTAACTCCTTCAGTACTGGGATGCATTTTTATCTTGAGTTTTGGGTGTGATTAGACGATTTCTATTGACATTAGGAAGGGTCTATGGAGGTCAAAAGATTAATGGCCAGAGTCTTCACTATTGCAATCCCCACATAAGTTTCTGAAGGTGAATAAAATCGCCAAATAGTAACCAGAATGAATATGGAAGCGCGACATGGTACTGAAGGAGTTAAGAGCACCACCACCACCACGACCACCACCACCAACAACAACAACGCCACCTTCCTCCAAACGCTTCCTCCTTCCACAGACACACGAGCAAAACTCACTAAATGCTTATAGCAAAGTCTATGAAAGTTATAGTGACATTACTACTGTTATTGTTATTATTATTGTTACATTGTTATCATTGTTATTTTATCATTATTATTATTACTATTACTATTACTATTATTATTATTATTATTATTATTATTATTATTATTATTATTATTATTATTATTAGTATTAGCAGAGTATTAGCAGAGAGAGAGAGAGAGAGAGAGAGAGAGAGAGAGAGAGAGGTGGTGCGAGTGGTGTAAGGGAAATAGCAGCAGACAGGCAGAGGGGAAAACAGACGGACAGACAGATAAACCATACACATATCCACAAACATATGCACGCAATAATTACTTGCATACAGACAGACTAACTATACAGAAATACATGAACACATACAGACAAATAGACGGACATTAAACACACACACACACACACACACACACACACACACACACACACACACACACACACACACACACACAGAGAGAGAGAGAGAGAGAGAGAGAGAGAGAGAGAGAGAGAGAGAATGGGGTGGGGATGTGGAGATAAGTGGGTTGATACGGAAGAGTGATGGGTGACAGTGTGATTGTGGTGGACAGAAGGCGGCGGAGGGGCGGTGGGGAAGGAGGGGGACAGCCACTCACCATTAGCTGAGGTTTTCTTGAACACCCTTACGGAGCTCACCATGACGGCGGCGCGGGAAGACACAGACTGTTCCTACACTGGTGTCAACCCCGCAGCCTTACTGTGCATGCCACTCTATTTACCAATCCTGTTAAGCGAAGCCACATCAGGGATTGGCACACCATAAAGTGAGACATTTCCTGCACCTTTTCACGTCTCTCCAGTTGTCCCGTTCATCGCTACTTCGCATCATTCTTCCTGTTGGTTTTCCCCGTTTAACTCTTTCCGTACTGGGACTCATTTTTACCACGAGTTTTGGTTGTGATTAGACGATTTTATTGATATTAGAAAGCGTCTATGGAGGTCAGGAGATTAATACACAAAGTCTTCACTCTTTTAATTCCCCCAACATAATTTTCTAAAATTGTGTATAATCGCCAAATAGTAAGCAGAATAAATAAGAAAACACGTCATGGTACTGAAGGGGTTAAAATATATACTTCACCTTACCTCATGTAGTGTAGCCTAAAGCAATTCAAATTGATTTCACTGGAGTTACAAGAATCTAGGAGACAATTAACGCCAACATTTCCAAGTTACACTCATGTTTGACCCCTTTAGTACTGGGACGCATGTCTACCATAACTTTTGGATATGATTTGATGATTTTATTTATGGAAGTCGGAAGATTAATGGCCAGTCCTCACCAATGTAATCTCCACATGGGTTTCTGAAGCTGTATAAGATCAGCAAATGGTAAGCAGAATAGATATGAAAACGTGTCATGGTACTGTAGGCGTTAATATCAATCTTTGTGAACATGGAGGAATAAAAAAATAAATAGAATCAATTGAATAATGGTAGTAGATATCAGTGACGCCATCAATATGAATTCTTCCACCATCACTTTTCCCACTGTAAGACAAGAATTCTTAGTAATCTCACCTAAAGGAATCGAATATCTTGATCGAGCTTAATCTAATCTAACTTCCACAGTACATTACGTTATCAATAATTACCAAACACTACTAGATGTACAAAACACGTTCTTTATCTTTCTTTTCGTTGTATTAAATTGTCAGTATGATTTGTGTTAGATTAGTTTATTGTAGCAAAATTTAGAAATATCGACAGATGATTTCAAAAACATCACAATAATGATCTATAAATCTATAACGTGGTTTGAAATTTCTCACATTCCCTTAAAACTCATATTATTATTTTGCCTTCCCTACTTTTGTTAACCATCGTTGTCATCATCAGCATCACCATCATCATCGTCATCACCATCATCATCATCATCATCATCATCGTCAGCATCACCATCATCATCGTCATCACCATCATCATTATCATCATCATCGTCAGCATTCTCATAGTCATCATCATCGTCAACATCCTCATTATCGTCAGTTCCTAAAATTTTAATTCAAGACAAAGATCGTTCCCAACCATCACTTGTGTCTGTCCGGCGTTCATCCCGCCCTATCACCCATCCTTCGCTGGAATCCCTACTCCCTTACTCCATGCATACCCGCTCCCCGCTCCCTCTCATTCTCTGCACACCTACGCAGAGAGAGAACGAAGAGCTGAAAAAGATCGATATGAATACCATGATCAAGGCTGTTCTTCATCATTGATAAAGAATCATTCCAATCTCATCGTCTAGGCGAGGGACAGACAAGAGGAGGACGAGGAGATAGGAATCAGTGTAAGGAATCTGTGAATGGTCACGCGTCGCTATTGCACAACTCCTCGAGTGCCAACACCTTGCTCAACAATGACTTTTTCCTCGTATTTACGTAGGAGAAGACGAAACGCTGGAAAAGCAAGATTTGATTAAAACTTTTCCTTTTTGTCAATGTTACTCGCGCGTGGAAAGAAAAAAGGGAGAGTGGGGTACACCAGGACGAATGTGGGACATGCTGCCTTTCTCTAAAATGGCGAAATTGCAAGGAGGAAAAATGAATAGTAATTTCTTATATATATATATATATATATATATATATATATATATATATATATATATATATATATATATATATATTGATTTTTTTTCGGAAACGTTTTCCCACAGATATCTACATTTTCCCAGCATGTCATATTCATGTAGTAGGGAACAAAACCTCACCTCGTTGAAAAAAAAAAATAAAAAATTAGCATATCATCTCAATAGGCGATATGAAGTCCATGGTATTTACAGAACAATTCACTCACTTCATAATTTGCCACCTTACTTGCTTTACTGAAGACAGTAATGCTAACCACAATAACAACAATTAACAACAACAACAACAACAACAACAACAACAACAATGACAAAAAAAAAAAAAGCAGCAGCAGCAGCAGCAGTAGCCACAGTAAGGTCAATAAGTGCATGTGTCTGATACATTCATCATGAACACTAATACCATTTCAGTCTCAAGAGAGGAAAATAACGGGGAGAGCTGACCCCAATATCCCTTCCCTTCCTGCTCCACCCCAATATATTGAAAAGGTATGATCATGTCAGTCTTCACACCGCTGCTGCTGCCACGACGATTCCTCCTCCTCAATCACTGCGGTGAGGCAAAACATCCATGGGTGAGAAAATCAAAACGGAAGGGATAATGATAAAGCAGTCAACACGAAGAAAAAGCAGCAGACATTAATTTCTTTAGCCCATATTTTTCATATTTATCAGCTCCACATTGTATATTTGTAGAAAAATTAGATAGAAATTTAGCCTCCTAACACTTGTAGGTATTCTATGTTAACAGTTCAGCAGTGAAGAAATGCATTTGTTACTCATAGAAATATAGAAGGTGTAGGTTTTCTTTTACAAACAGAGATTTTCTTTGACATATAGTGAAAGGGGTATCTTAATTATACAAACCACATGATCACTGTTAATAAAACCGTCTCGTAGCAGTTCTTTATGCTGCTAAACTCAGACATCAAAGCTATATTTAATGAAAAAATTAAGATAACTATTAGAGAGAGAGAGAGAGAGAGAGAGAGAGCATAAGGTCATTCAAACCTCACACAAATCAGGTTGTGAAGTTGGAAAAGGAATTACAATAAAACGAGTGCTATTAAGATTTAGTAATAATGGCATTATTATCATAATTATAATAATAATTATTATCATTATTATTATTATCAGTAGTAGTAGTAGTAGTAGTAGTAGTAGTAGTAGTAGTAGTAGTAGTAGTAGTAGTAGTAGTAGTAGTAGTAGTAAGTAGTAGTAGTAGTAGTAGTAGTAGTAGTAGTAGTAGTAGTAGTAGTAGTAGTAGTAGTAGTAGTAGTAGTAGTAATAATAATAATAATAATAATAATAATAATAATAATAATAATAATAATAATAATAATAATAATAATAATAATAATAATAATAATAATAATAATAATAATAATAATAATAATAATAATAATAATAATAATAATAATAATAATAATAATAATAATAATAATAATAATAATAATAATAATAATAATAATAATAATAATAATAATAATAATAATAATAATAATAATAATAATAATAATAATAATAATAATAATAATAATAATAATAATAATAATAATAATAATAATAATAATAATAATAATAATAATAATAATAATAATAATAATAATAATAATAATAATAATAATAATAATAATAATAATAATAATAATAATAATAATAATAATAATAATAATAATAATAATAATAATAATAATAATAATAATAATAATAATAATAATAATAATAATAATAATAATAATAATAATAATAATAATAATAATAATAATAATAATAATAATAATAATAATAATAATAATAATAATAATAATAATAATAATAATAATAATAATAATAATAATAATAATAATAATAATAATAATAATAATAATAATAATAATAATAATAATAATAATAATAATAATAATAATAAAATAATAATAACAATAGTAATGAAAATAATAATGATAATAACAAAAATAATAATAATAATAATAATAATAATAATAATAATAATAATAATAATAATAATAATAATAATAATAATAATAATAATAATGATAATAATAATAATGATAATAGTAATAATTTTGTTAGCAATAACAACAAAACAACAATTAATTGCATTACTCTTGTTATGAAATAATGACACTAATAATAACATAAGCAACAAAAATACTTTGCTTAGTTACTAAGCTATCCAGCTTCGCCATTACCTTTGCCAGCCAATAAACCAGAAGAGACACACTTATCTTGTTAATTTAAGCTTGAGAAATTCAGGTTTAGGAGGAAAATGGGAAGTAACAGGTTTTCAAGAGAGTGGATGATGAGTGGAACAGACTCAGTTGGCATGTAGTCAGTGTTTAGTCAACAGAGAGCTTTATAAAATATTAGATGAATTTATGGAGGGGGAAGATAGATGTAATTAGGTGGCTATGCTCATACAGGGACTGCCAAGTGTACGCCTGACAGACTCTTGCAGCTTTCTTCTTCTCTTATGTGCTTATGTCCTAAAGGAACTCACCTGACAGACAACACCTGAACAGCCCTCTCTGCTTACTCACACTTCCTTTTGCTCACACACACACACACACACACACACACACACACACACACACACAAGAACTTTGAACAAATAGGTCGGTAGGGAGGTGGGAAGCAGCCGTAGCTAAGGTGAAGACAAGGTGTGGCTAGGCAAGGCGAGACCCTATAAATGCTTCCACGTGAGGCTTTCTTAGGGAACAAAAAGCACTCCTGACTTCCGTGTACGTTCGTTTGACTTCCATGTGCAAAGAGAGAGAGAGAGAGAGAGAGAGAGAGAGAGAGAGAGAGAGAGAGAGAGAGAGAGAGAGAGGAGAGACATTAATGTGTAACTAATGAGTGTGTGTGTGTGTGTGTGTGTGTGTGTGTGTGTGTGTGTGTGTGTGTGTGTGTGTGTGTGTGTGTGTGTGTGTGTGTGTGTGTGTGTGTGTGTGTGTTTATGTATTCTGTATGAGTTCATTGGGAGAAGTTGAATCCTTTAAACCAGATATGGCTCTTAACATCCTCTCTCTCTCTCTCTCTCTCTCTCTCTCTCTCTCTCTCTCTCTCTCTCTCTCTCTCTCTCTCTCTCTCTCTCTTACCTAAATAACCTGCAGTTAATGACCTTGACTTCCAATGGTTTCACCGATACTACCTACCTGTATGTGTGTGTGTGTGTGTGTGTGTGTGTGTGTGTGTGTGTGTGTGTGTGTGTGTGTGTGTGTGTGTGTGTGTGTGTGTGTGTGTGTGTGTGTGTGTGTGTGTGTGTGTGTGTGTGTGTGTGTGTGTGTGTGTGTGTGTGTGTGTGTGTGTGTGTGTGTGTGTGTGTGTGTGTGTGTGTGCAGGTTACTACCAACCGAAAGAAAATGATCGCAAATATATGTGAACAGTAAACAAAAACGAATGAAACAGAAAAAAATGGGAAACAGAGAGAGAGAGAGAGAGAGAGAGAGAGAGAGAGAGAGAGAGAGAGAGAGAGAGAGAGAGAGAGAGAGAGAGAGAGGGAGGGAGGGGGAATCATTCTATAGCGTTAGTAATCCTTGAGGAGAAAGTACAAACAACCTCCTTTTACATGATTTAAGAAGCATCGCGGCCAGAACCTTTATCTCCCCTGGCAACAAGCAGGTAAAGGTGCGAGGCCTGTGGGGGGCAGAGGGAAAAGGGAGGGAGAGACAGGTGGAGACGGCGAAGCACAGGAGAGAAGAGAGGGAGAAGGGCACAAGGATGTAGGGATGAAACTTATGTGAAAGGGTATGGGATGGTAAGGAGGGAAAGGATGAGATGTAGGGAAGAGGGAAGACAGGGTAGAGGAGAGAGTAGGAAAGAGTAAATGCAGAAGGAGGAGGAGGAGGAGGAGGAGGAGGAGGAGAGGTTAGGGAGAATCTTGGCTTATCAAAGAAGGATATTTCATAGGATTGGCTACATTGTGGGGAATAGATCGGAGGCATAAGGGGGAGAGGTGAAGGGGAAAGGTGAAGGAGGATAAGGAAGGGGGAGGGACGGGACAGAAGGGGGGAGATGGTCGAGAGTTATGGTAGAAAGTCTAGCTAATCTTAAATAGCTAGAAGTGAGCGCCTGTCCATGTCATTATTGATATTCTTTATGCCTTTTACATAAACCTCTCCCTTTCTCTTTATTATCTTGCTCCATGTGGCGGAACACACGCACACACACACACACACACACACACACACACACACATATAAACACTCTCTCTCTCTCTCTCTCTCTCTCTCTCTCTCTCTCTCTCTCTCTCTCTCTCTCTCTCTCGTTTTCCTGTCATCCATTATCTTTCATCATAATTTACCGTTGCAAATGTGTTCATACATGCCACAATACTTTTTCCATTCTTCAGGAAGGCTGACATTTTTCTTTGAAGTTCTCCTGCCTCTCTTCCTTCTCCTCCTCCTCCTCATCCTCATCCTCCTACTCCTCCTCCTCCTCCTCCTCCTCTTCCTTTTCCTCCTCCTCCTCCTCCCACTTCTTTTCTCCCACAGTCGTTTTCCTTCATCGTCCCCCCACCGCGCTACCGTCTTTTCTTCTCCTATCCAATCATTTTTTACCTCAGCTAATTTTTTTCCGCTCACCTGAGCATACCCGCGTCTGCCTGTACAGGTGAGTGAAAGCCACCTGCAGGCCTCACCTAAGAACGCTGATGATGGCGGCTGGAGGTGACGAGCCGACAGAAGTCATTGCGAAATCAATCTCCGTATTCAGCAGCTCGAAAAGGTTCGGATCCGTAATCAAAGCGAGTTTTGCTGATCTAAGTGTTGGTGTTCTCTCTCTCTCTCTCTCTCTCTCTCTCTCTCTCATATGTGCCATGGCATGTAATTAACCTCTTCAATAATGGGACACATTTTTACCATGAGTTTTGTGTATGATTTGACGATTTTATTTATATTAGGAGGGGTGTATGGAGATCAGAGGATTGATGGTCAGAGTCTTCACTATTTCAATCCTTTTATAAGTTTCTGAAGCTGTATAAAATCACCAAATAGTAAGCAAAATTAATTTGAAAACGTGTCAAGGTACTAAGGAGGTTAATGTCCTCTTTACTGTTATCCTGTGTTGTGTGTGTTCGTGTGGCGAGGCAGCAGTGAGGTCCATGATTTGTAGCAATTTTGAAGTCATGTTTTGTAATAGTGTTGAGAGAGAGAGAGAGAGAGAGAGAGAGAGAGAGAGAGAGAGAGAGAGAGAGAGAGAGAGAGAGAGAGAGAGAGAGATGGTGGACACACACACAGACACACAAAACAAAAGATAGAAACGTAAGTAGATTGAAAGACAAAATGAGAAAAAGAAAAAACAGGAAAAAAATAAACAAGGGGAAAAAAAAGAAGAAGAAACACGAAAGGGGAGAAAGGGAAAGCAGCAAAGGAAAACAGTCCTAATGAATGGAAGAGGAAAAGAGAAGCGAGGAGTTACGAAACACTGACAAAAAATGAAAACGTGAATGGAGAATAGGAAGGAAGAATGCAAGAGAGAGAGAGAGAGAGAGAGAGAGAGTGACGGGGTAGGAACAGGGAAGTCAAGGTGTGAGAAAGCGTGTATGACAGAAATTCACGCCTATTACTTTTACACCTTTCCCATTGGCACAGAGTAATGCAGTCTTCCCTTCCAGCACTTCTCCTCTCCTCTTATGCTGACCCGTTCATTACTGAGACCCATTTTTACCTTGATTTTTGGCTAGATAAGACGATTTTATTTACATTAGGAAAAAATAAACATCCTATCTTTATATAACCTTTTTTTTTAATGCTAATTGGGAAGCCGGCCAAGGGGAACAAAAATAGTTAAAGAAAAAGGCTCACTTGATTGACAGTACTCTTAAAGTTAAAATAAAGTTAGCCAAAATTCTGGGACATATCCGACTTATGAAGACTTTTTTTTATTTTAAATTAAAAAGAAAGGATTGTCAGAGTAACAGGGACATTCGATGAGACTTCTCGTTATAATTCTTCACCCCTCATTCCATTTTTTTCTTTTAAATTCTGTGCTTTTTCTATTGTTATGTTGTGTTTTACCATTTTCTCTTCTCACATTAGTATGATCTATTTTTATTCATTCTTTATTCTCTCACTAAATTCCTTCTCTTTCCCAGTATTATAGACCGTCTAATTCCTTATTTCTCTTATCTCTGTCCTCTGTCCTTACAGAATGATTTTTTTTTCATCCATCATTCAATTTTTCTTTTTAAATTCTGTGCTTTTCTTATTATCATGTTGTGCTTTACCATTTTCTCTTTTCACATCAGTACGATCTTCCATTTTTCATTAATTCTTTTTCTCTCACTAACCTTATTCTAATTCCTTATCTCTATCCTTTGTCATTACAGCAAGACATTCTTTCACTTTTCATTTATTCCGTTTTCTCTCAATAAATTCTTCCTCTTCTCTTTTATTTACAGTTTACCTTTTCGTTTTATTTCTCTGTGTGTGTTTTTTTCCTTAATCCCTTTTGCATATCCTCACTATATTCAACCTCCTTTCCTTTTCAGTTATTTGTCTCTTTGTTCTGTCTTCCTTCTCCATCATCCTAGCATTGCGGTCATATTTTTTTTATTACCTCCTGATCTCTCTCTCTCTCTCTCTCTCTCTCTCTCTCTCTCTCTCTCTCTCTCTCTCTCTCTCTCTCTCTCTCTCTCTCTCTCTCTCTCTCTCTCTCTCTCTCTCTCTCTCTCTCTCTCTCTCTCTCTCTCTCTCTCTCTCCTCTCTCTCTACTCTCTTCTCTTCTATTAGTCAGTCTCTCATTCCCTCACTGCACTCTGTCATTATCTTCCTGCTCTTTCTTTTCCAACACGTTCCGGTTACTGCTTCGCTTCTGTTCGTTAGTTAACCGCCTTAGCCGCTAACGCCATCATCATCACCTGCATCGCCACCACCATCACCTCGTCTAACCACTCTGCCCCTTCCTGCCATTACATTACCATATCCTTTTCATCACCATAAAAGCTCCACTCGACACTTAACGCCATGCTAATTGTCAGCTTACCTCACCACCTTCTCACCCTTCATATCACTCACCTGGATTCTCCCACCACGTGTCTATCACCTGAATGTCACCACTACATCTCTCCCTTCACAAAATAATGGAGGAGAGCATTTCATTAATAAAGGAAGGAAAGGAACAGATTATCTCCACTAGTAGTCTCCACCATCGCTCACCACCATCATCTCTCTCTTCTCTATCAATGTTATTTTGGGTTTCATTAATTGATTTACCTGTTTTGGATATGAAGGAAAAGAGAAAAATTATGTTCAACTTGCTGTTCCCCATAAAGAGTAAATGGATAATTCCCCCAGTTTAGTTTTACATGTGTGTTTATACGCCCCTTCTACAAAAGAGTTTATGCTCTGGGAAGGAGAGGAAAAAAACGGAAAATGAATAAATAAAGGCAGTTTCCGAAATTAATGACAAAAAGATAGAGAGGAGGCAAGAGAGAGAGTAAAATAAATAATTCCCCAGTTCATCTTTATAGGTGTCTTTATACTCTCCTTGTTTAATTTCTAGGAAGGAGAAAAAAAAGGGGAAATGAATAAATGAAGGCAGTTTCCAAAATTACTGACATAAAGATAGATAGTAGGAAAGATACTGGTGGACTTCTACATGAGTAAGGTACGCAGAATAAAGATGAGAATGAATAGAAAAAAACTGTCTGAGAATACTGATAAAACTCACAGATGCTTGTGTGAATTGCCATGACTGTGCAATGTAGGTGGACAACTTAGCCTTCCTTTCTCTCTCTTTCCTACACCCAAACCCTCTACTTCCCTCCCTTTGTGCGTGACTGGCCACTTTGCTCCCTAGCTTCAGAACGTATTCATTACAACAAATTTTCCACAGCTTGCTAACGATGCCAGGTAAAAGGTTTATGCATGTGCGTGTGTGTGTGTGTGTGTGTGTGTGTGTGTGTGTGTGTGTGTGTGTGTGTGTGTGTGTGTGTGTGTGTGTGTGTGTGTGTGTGTGAGGGGGGTGAGGGGGAGGGAGGCGATATCAGGAGGGGGATGGGTGTGTGTGTAGGTGTGACGAGTATGTTGTTGCCAAATATGTTAACCTTTGTAGCTTTGCCTTATGTTTATGTGTAGTTATCTCTCTTCTTTTCAAGTTTCGACAAGTTAATAGGTACAGGTGAAGGTCTCGTTGATCTCCACTCACACCTCACTTCTGGTTTTGAGAGGAAATGGAGGCTGACTGTAAGAACGCCTATGATGAAGATGATGCAGCAAGAATGAAAGTGAGGATGAACCAATACTAACCTAACAAAAACGAGCCAAGTTGATGAGAAAATATACAAATATCTTGTGAGAAGTGAACGAGAGAGAGAGAGAGAGAGAGAGAGAGAGAGAGAGAGAGAGAGAGAGAGAGAGAGAGAGAGAGAGGTACAGTAGGTCAGCCTTTACTCACGACCCGTATTAACCTGCGTCTTGCTTCTATACTGGATCACTTTTCAGTACCACCACCACCACCACCACCACCACCACCACCAAAGCCTTTCTCCCCACCTGCACTTGAGTGTTTCTCCACCAATAAGGTCTGCGGCTGGTCACGTTTTGCAACCTTTGAGCAGGCCAGCGAGATTGTTCACATGGCATAGAGTTCCACACTAGCATAGCGCATGAGGGATCTAACACACACACACACACACACACACACACACACACACACACACACACACACACACACACACACACACACACACACACACACACACACACACACACACACACTCTTCCACCCAGCATTTACATGTTATTAGTAAGGCTAACTATTTTAAACACGTGACAACGACAAAGTATTACGCTGTCAGTATTGTTTCACCCATTCAGTCATATAACTTGATTGTGCTATGAGAGAGAGAGAGAGAGAGAGAGAGAGAGAGAGAGAGAGAGAGAGAGAGAGAGAGAGAGAGAGAGAGAGTATTCTTAGCTTCCTTCTTTCGTGGTTTAAATGAGCATCTTATCTCAAACCTGCCTGATCCAAACCCCTTTCAGCATCACAAACACTACCACCAGCCCCGCTACCCTACTTCCTTCTCACGCTTTCCTGTCTTTCCTTTACGCTTGCTGAGAAAATATACGAAAAAAGAAATAAGCAATTAAATGAGAACTATTGCTAGGAAGCTATTTAGATACATTAAGAATCCCATTGACAGAAAGCCGCAAACATTCCGCTGAAGTGAGCTTAGGACAGAGTATATAGACTAAAGAGACAAATACTGTAGATCTAGAATACATGACGATAATAAAATAAGGAAAGGTGATTACTGTAGGTGGGTTCTCACAGGTAAGTACCCGCGTGTGTTGATGAGAAGTGTGGGTAGGTGTGGTTACTAGATGTATGAGAGTGTAGAATATGTGTATTAGTATAGTGTTAGGCGTTTTCCTACGTTACTATCTAAGCAATATTCCTACAATTACAAGAAAGTGCCATGCTTACACCAAAAGCACACCTATCTATCTCTCCATCTATAAATTTGAGTAATCTTTTAAATTTCTCCAATAATTCTGCACTAATAATCTGATTGCCTACTAAGTCCACTCCACTCATCTATCAAGGCAAGTACAAGGTGAACAGTGAATAACCAAACACAACGCTACCTAACCAACCTTCCCTAACCTAACATATCGGAGACCAGCGCAGTGAACATGAAGTAAGAATATTTTGTTTATGTACTATTTCGAATGACTTTTCCCTTTCACCTGCTGAAAGGAAAGGGAAAGTAGGATTAAGCGTGGAAGGAGGAGGAGGAGGAGGAGGAGGAGGAGGATTGTGTCACGAAATAATATGGGATCATGAGATAGACTCCCTTCCGTCTTCCCAGCCCCCTCTCTCTCTCTCTCTCTCTCTCTCTCTCTCTCTCTCTCTCTCTCTGCCCAAGCACAGTAAACATAACATATTTGCATAAATTTTCATTACGCTAATTAAGACTCGTTGATCACTTAATTATTTCAACTTCACTTTCCCTTTGTCATTCAAGACCTTCAGGGGAGTTCACTATACCTCCACGAAAAGCCTCTTTGGCATCACTGTTGACATTGATTGGTGCGCTACTATGATATACAGTAATGAGCTCCTCCTCCTCCTCCTCCTCCTCCTCCTCCTCCTCCTCCTCCTCCTCCTCCTCCTTATCCTCCTTCTCCTCATCCTCTGTCTCTTCTTTCTTCTATTCCTCTAGTCATCAATCATTTTTCAGCTCCACCCTTTTCCTCTCGTCAGTCAATATTCATCACACATTTCGCAACATAATATTACTTTTTCTTACTCCCTTTCTTCCTCCTCCTCCTCCTCCTCTTCCTCCTTCTCCTCCTCCTCCTGTTTCTTCTCCAGTTACTTTCAGCCACATTCCTTCAACCTCATTCTTGTTTATGTCTTTCACTCCTCATGACGCTGCACTTTTTATCTGTAATTGCCGTTTATTTTTTCAATGAGAGCACACACACACACACACACACACACACACACACACACACACACACACACACACACACACACACACACACACACACACACGTCATGTATAGTATTCTTCATATCTTCGGAAATTCATGTGACAATACTAATAATAATGCAAGTCTCTCTCTCTCTCTCTCTCTCTCTCTCTCTCTCTCTCTCTCTCTCTCTCTCTCTCTCTCTCTCTCTCTCTCTCTCTCTCTCTCTCTCTCTCTCTCTCTCTCTCTCTCTCTGGCATGCTTTCTATTAATAAGAATAATGAATACCAATACAAATAACAACAAACTAAAACATCCAGTCAGGGAAGCAACAACACGTAAGTCCGTCTCGGCCACTCCACTATTACATAAAAGGCGACAGGTGACAGAGACTTACAGCCTCGTCATAAAGCTGCCAGTCGCCCAACATGAACATAACGATGCCTAGTGGGATTTTTGTCTATATTTGTAAAGACTTTCATGCCCACGTTTTGCATGATGTTGTTGGCTTGCCTGGAAAGTGAAAACACCTCTAATATGTCTTTTTTTTTACTCTTTTTTTTTACAGTTTTATTGCAAGGAGTCCTATAGCCACCTTGTTTGTTTGCGATGTTCACGGCAATAAACCAAAGTATGCAGGTTTTCACATATATGAGATTAGTATATTCAAAAAATGTTGTCTTAATTTTCGGATAGGTTAATTGTTTCAGGGTAACTAAATTTTTCACATGATTGGCAAATTTTTGGAGAAACAGGTACATTTTTTTCAGATCTAACAGACTAGTTCAGGTAAGGCTTTGAACTTTCCATTAAAGCTAACTGTGACCCCGCTGAACGTTTATCTTTGCGTCTCACAGCTCAAGGGAACAGTCACAGCCTGTTCTCTTAAAGAAAACTCTCTTCCTTCACACACAACTACATGCACTTACTATACACACACACATCTCAAAATTCAAAATTAAAATGGCGATTCCTACACCAACCTCGGAGTCCCGTTCTAGAAAGGGAACCATAAATGTCCCCAGGTCGGAATACTCTTCTTGTATCGATCCTAAATGTCTTGACACCTCCCTTGACACTTCTTCATTAACTTCTGCAACATTCGCAGTTTTAGATCTAATTTTCAATCTGTAGAACACCACCTCTCCTCTACTAAATCTTATATTATTTTCCTCACTGAAAAAAACAGATGAAGTAACTGAAAGCACCTTTTCTGTTCCCTCCTACTTTCTCTAACTTCATTTTTGTTCCAAAGGTGCATGTTGCGTCCACGTGCGCAACGACTTGACTTGCTCTCGTGTCCGCTCTCTTCAATCTTCCGAGTTTTCCGCCATCTGGCTAATATCTCAGAGTCACTCTCTAACTAAATTTGTCTACGCTGTCTACTTCTCACTTAAATCTTCTGACTATAAGGAATTCTTTGACTATTTAACTTCAAAGTTGAGCACATTCTGTCTCTCTATCCTTTCGCGGAGATGTCCATTTTTAGAGACTTCAGTGTTCACCCCAAGCTTTGGCTTGCCTTCCCCTTCACTGACCATCCAGGTGACCTAGCTTTTAATCTTCTTATCCTCCATGACTTAGAGCAACATGTGCAACACCCTACTAGTATTCTTGATCTTCGATATAAACCTTACATTCTTGTCTTTTTTCTAACCTCTAATCCTTCTGTTTATGCAGTTACCATATCTTCTCTGTTGGGTTCGTCCGATCAAAACCTCATATCTGCATCTTGTCCTGTTTCTCAAATCCCTCCTCAAGATTCTCCAAAGGCAAGATGCCTCTTGCTAAATCGTCACAAAAAATTTCGAAACCGATTTTTTATCAGAAATTTTTTTCCAATTTAAATTGATGAAATAGAACCTAAGATATTCGCGGCATAAGTTAGAAAATCGGATGAGAACCATGATTTTCCACCTAGAAGCGGTCAGTTGTTACACGTTCACCCTTGAGATGAACGTGTACCACCTCGCCCGGCGTTCCATCCTCACCATACAGAGCCATCAGTCTATCTCTCACGTCTTTGTCAGATTGCTATCACCACCCCTCACTTCATATCTGCCGTATGTTTATGACGCCTTCCTTGCCTGGTTTGTATGTACTAATGTATGTACCTGTCACCTCTTATCCCCTCTCTCCCATCTATCATCATACATTAACATTCCTGTCTCCTTTTACTGCTACTTGTTTCTCACACACATTTTTTCTTCTCCACACAACTTTTTACTTTCTGTGGCTTCTTGTTTCTCTCTCTCTCTCTCTCTCTCTCTCTCTCTCTCTCTCTCTCTCTCTCTCTCTCTCTCTCTCTCTCTCTCTCTCTCTCTCTCTCTCTCTCTCTCTCTCTCTCTCTCTCCATTCAGCTTTGCCACAATCTAATCTCCATTTACACCTTTCACCTTATGTTGTATCTTTGCCTCCCTTCCTCACTGCTATGTTGCATCTTCCATTTCATCCATCCTCTTCCCTCCCTATCTCTCCCTTGTCTCCTGAACATTGCCTTCCTCCTTATATAACACCTGCAGTCTTCTCCCTCCAACTCCGTCCCTCTCTACCGCTTCTCTCTAAATCTTTCCTCCGCTCCTGTCCTTTCCTTCCTATCCTACCTCGCTCTCTCCGGCCCTCCCCCATAAGCATGTCTCACCCCTGACCCTTTAGCAGATACACAGACACCTAAACATCCACCTTATGTCTGCGGGTAGCGACACACACACACACACACACACACACACACACACACACACACACACACACACACACATCGTCTGCTTTCTCCTTTTCCGGTTATGCTCCTCTTCTTCCTCTTCTTCCTACTTTTTCTTTCTTCTCCTCCTCTTCTTACTCTTCCTCGTCCTCGTCCTCCTCCTCTATTTTTTTTTCTCATGATCTTTTTGTTGTTATTGTTCTTATTCTTGATTTTTCTTTTTCTTGTTCTTTCCCCTATTCTTTTTATTTATTTATCCCTCCTCTTCTTCATTACTATGATCGAATTTAATCAATAATCTTCGCCATTACATCCCAATCTATTCCTTTTCCTCCTCTTTCTCTCCCAATACATCTTCTACTATGTTCTTGATAATTCCTAATGTTTATCACACCTTATCCTCTTCTGCCGAATATTTCTATATACCATTAACCTCTTAACTACTGGGACGCATCTTTTTATCTTGAGCTTTGGGTGTGATTAGATTATTCTATTTATATTAGGAAGGGTCTATGGAGGTCAGAAGATTAATGGCCAAAGTCTTCACTATTCTAATCCCCACGTAAATTTCTGAAGCTGTATAAAATCACCAAATAGCAAGTAGGGCATATATGGAAGCGTGTCATGGTGCTGAAGGGATTAACTGTATTCCATTACAACATTCCTTCTTATTCTCATCCAGCTTTCCCTCAATCTCTTCTTCGCATTACCTACACTCCGTTTATTCTTCTGTTTCGCTTTCTTATTTATTCTTATTTCCTTTTGTCATCTCCCTTTCATTTCCAATCGATAATACTTTTTTTTTTTTCTGTCACTTATTTGTTGTTTTGTATGTTGCTTAAATCACGTGCTTTATTTTTGTCTTATTTTACTTATTTTGTTTCTCATATTTGACTTTTTCTTTTCTTTTCCATCTTCCTCCAGTTACCGTCATCCTGTTTTCGCTACTTTCCATTCCAATGTTTATCTTTCCCTTTTTTGGCACCTCTTATTCGTTCAAAAGTGCCGCACTCTTCCCTACTTTTCCTCTTCTTTCTACTCCTCCCTCACCTCTTCTTTCTCCTCCTCCTCTTCTTCCTTCTGCTTCTCCTCCCCCACTCTTTCTTCTCTCTACATTGGTCAGATGAATTGTGTGTAGTTTATGTATATTTGAAGTGCTATATAGGGAAACAACTCTCTCTCTCTCTCTCTCTCTCTCTCTCTCTCTCTCTCTCTCTCTCTCTCTCTCTCTCTCTCTCTCTCTCTCTCTCTCTCTCTCTCTCTCTCTCTCTCTCTCTATCTATCTATCTATCTATTTATCTATCTTTATCTATCTATTTATCTATCTAACTATCTATCTATCTATCTATTTATCTATATGTCTGTCTGTCTGTCTATCTATTTATCTGTCTACTTATCTATTCAGAAACGCTTTATTCTCTCACTACGACAACTTTCCAAGGCCACAGAGACAACTATCCGAATTTTCAAGATAGTTTCTCCTTTTAATAAACTAGAAATCTTACCAATCTATCGCCAGAACCATATAAGAACCCTAAAAAACACGAGTATCTTCAACTGGAGCCTTTAGAAAACATGATGGTGACAGCAAAGCATTTAAGGATACGGGCTTATCTATCTATCCGTCTGTCTGTCTGTCTGTCTGTTTATCTATCTATCCATCTATCCATCTATATATCCCTGCAGCATTACGGCTAAACGGTATCCTGGCCACTGCTTTCTCTCAGATTATCTCCATTAATTCAATGAGGGAGAGTTAAAATTATTCCCTTAAGAAGAACAAAGAGGCAGTAACTCATATTTCATTAGGACTTTTATTGTACTTTTTGTATAGGTAAGCTGGCTCATATTTCTTTATTATAGTGGGTTTTAACTCTTCAATAAACTGACGTGTTTTCTCATTCATTCTGGTTACTATTTTGGCGATTTTATACAGCTTCAGAAACATATGTTGGGATTAGAATAGTAAAGACTCTCGCTATTATTTTTTTTACCCCATAGACCCTTCCTAATGTAAATAAAATCGTCTAATCATACTTAGAAATCAAAGTAAAATTGCGTCTCAGTATTGGAGGGGTTAATAGGTTCTCTCGCTACTACTACCACTACCGCTAACGCTAATACCATCACCAATACATACCATCACCACTACCATCACCACTACATACCACCACCACCATTCTCACGTAGGCCAACTCTCACTCACCACAGCTCATAAGGATTTCACATACGTGGTGTTGGCAGTACTGCTAATTTACTCCTCCCTCTCTCTCTCTCTCTCTCTCTCTCTCTCTCTCTCTCTCTCTCTCTCTCTCTCTCTCTCTCTCTCTCTCTCTCTCTCTCTCTCTCTCTCTTTCTTTCTTTCTCTCTTGTTTTATCATCTTTCTTTTCGTTTATTTTCTCTTGCTTCTTTTCACTGTTCTATGCCCGCCATTTATCTTCTTCGAGTTTTTTTTTTCACCAATACTTTCTCTCCTTTAAAGCGTCACTGTTTTCCATTCTCTCCTTTCCATACTCTTCACTCTCCCTTCCCTTCTTCCCTTGCTTCCCTTCCCTTCCTCTCCGTCCAAGTTTCAAGCACCTTTTCCCTTCCCTATAATTGGCTTCCTCTCCGCCAAAACTCCCGTTACTTTCTTCTCTTTGCTGCTTTTCTTTCTTTTTCGTTTCACCGACCACACTCTCTCTCTCTCTCTCTCTCTCTCTCTCTCTCTCTCTCTCTCTCTCTCTCTCTCTCTAGTAAACACTGTAATTCTATGTCTCTATATTTTATTCACTTCCCACCAGCTAAACTCAATTAAAAGATGCTTATCAAGACACCTGTGGCAATATACTGTTCTTTCCTGTAGGAGGGTCCCGTATCTTGTTATAAGGGAAGAGTGTTTAAACAGGAATTTTGATGGTATAGATTTTGGGCAGTCTTACAAGTGTATTCCAGAACAGTATGAATTGATATACAGATAAATTGGTAGACACAAACTATGATAAACAGATAGATAGGTAGATAGAGAGCATAGATAAATAGAGAGATAGAGATGTAAATGGTAAAGAAATAATATCAAATAAGTGACCAGATTTTAGCCTTTTTAGTGCCATGACACGTTTTCATATTTATTCTGCTAACTACATGATGATTTTTATACAGCTTCAGATACTTATGCAGGGATTGAAACAGTGAAGACTCTGGCCACTAAATCTTCTGACCTCCATAAATCCTTCCTAATCTAAATAAAATCGTCCAATCACACACAAAACTCATGGTAAAAAATGCGTCCCAGTACCGAAGTGGCTAAGATGCAGGGAGGATCTGGGTAGTTATTTGCCCCTCTGCTTTTTTTTTTTTTTCCACACGTTGGCTCAGCTGAGAGTGAGGAGACGACGAGGGGAAGGTGAGGAAGGGTTAAGTGAGGTGAATAACGTGCGTGTGTGTGTGTGTGTGTGTGTGTGTGTGTGTGTGTGTGTGTGTGTGTGTGTGTGTGTGTGTGTGTGTGTGTGTGTGTGTGTGTGGAGGAACAAGCCGTATAAATCATATTAGATAAAGAATGATAACGAAGACGTGGAGAAAAAACAAGATAAGATAAAAAAAAAAACTGTAAGAGGAAACAGACAAAATAGTAGAGTAGGTAAGTACTGCACTGTAATAGATTGAAAAGCTAAGAGTATATTTAAGAGCAAGAATCAATGACAAGGAATGAGATAGGGAGAAATTTATGACAGGAGAGGAAGTAAAATTATGGGAGAAGGAAGGGAGAAAAACGAATATCCTATGCATACCAATCCTTACCTGTTGAAAGAGACATGATCATCTGTGACTACGAAGAGGTAAGCTGACACACTTGGCATGCTGATAACACACACACACACACACACACACACACACACACACACACACACACACACACACACACACACACACACACACACACACACACACACACACACACACACACACACACACACACACACACACACACACAAGCAGATGAATTAACTGCACAAGTAAATTCAGGAAATGAAAACATCAACAGAGACAAAGGAGAGAGCCAGAATAAAGTCTAAACAAAGGTGGTGAGGATTTCATATACAACACGGGAAGGATAGAGTGGATGGAGAAGGGCAAGGGTCGTGCCGTAGACAGTGTTTGGTATTCTGTCAGTCTCTCCTCGAGCATCGCATGAAACAAACATGAAATAGTCAGGCACGAGAAGAAGGAAGAACGTATGTAACAACAGAATGAGGATTTAAACGAAAAGGGTATGAAAAATGATGGCATGAAGGTCCTGATTCACACACACACACACACACACACACACACACACACACACACACACAGAGGTCTTATATTCCTTCCCTTCTCTTTACTCCCTGCTTGCTTCCTGATATCCCTACCTGCCTTCTTCTCTTTCCATTTTATTCAATCAATCACTTCCTCTTCCCTTACCGGATCATCTTACCTCCTTCTTCACCATCTGACCGCCCTTACCTGAGATTTTTAGTTAACTTCTCTTCTCTAATTTGTTCGTTCACCTTGTTATATTTTCTTTCTTTCACGCATTCACTATTTGTTTCTCTAGTAGTGCTTGTTAGTTAAGGCATACGTTATGTTTATTATCTGTTGATCGATTTTTCTACTGCTTAGGGTTTTTTTTCAATGCTTTACTGGTTAATCCATAACTTTTTTCTCAAATCTATTAAGTTAAACATTTTTTTTTTATCTATTATTCTGCACACCTGCTTTCCTTCGAATATGTCACAACCTCACCGATTATTTCACTATACTCTTCTTTCCTTTTTGCCATTCAAGTCTTCAGATGGTCTAAGTAAATAAGCTGCCCATTAACCTTCCTCCCTTCCTCTATCTTTCATACACCATTTGTAAACACTATACCTAAATAATGTTATGGAGTCGTGTTCCATCTTATAGTGCCCGGAATCTCATTAACAAGAGGAGAAAGGTGAACATTTTCTTTTTATGTAAGAGGGGAAAGCAGGCCAATGGTAAAATAAAAACGAACAAAAAAGGTCCACCCAGTTGCCAGTCCTCTTCCAGGCCCGAGAGAGTTAGACAAAAAGAAATAATAAATAAATGTCTTTAAACCTCTCTTTTAAATGAAGTCGTCGTAGGAAGTTAGAAATACAGAAGCAGATAGAGTTCCAGAAATTACCAG
>NC_059289.1:11148425-11195925 GCF_017591435.1 Portunus trituberculatus | reverse complement strand
AGACAATATGATACAGCGATTTCATAACGAAGCTTATTTACTCTGGGCACATTAAGCAAGTTTACAAATGTTTAAAGCACACTCCTCAGGCACTCCTCTCACTTTCCTCTTCCTCCCCTTTCTCCTCCATACTTTCGTCTTGTGATCTCGATTACTTTTAACACTCTCTTATGGAAGATTCTGTGATACTTGTAGGTTGTCTCCATAGGTCTGGTGATACGAGTAGTTTAGTCCTTTCAATACTGGGACACATTTTTTTACCTTGAGATTTGTGTACGATTAGACCATTTTATTGACATTAGGAAGTGTTTATGGAGGTCAGAGGATTAATGGCCACAGTCTTCAGTATTTTAATCACCACATAAGTTTCTGTAGCTATATGAAATCACCAAATAGAAATCAGAATGCATATAGAAACGCGTCATGGTGTAGTCAAGGTGTTAACAAGGATCCTACACACTCAATGGAGGAAGAATTAATAAAATCTGACGAAATATCCCTGTGTCCTTTTGAAGATAGTTATCATGAGTGAGTACAGCGTTTTGAAGACATACCTCCATTTACTATATCTCACACCTAACTTTACCTGCACTAAACAATACCAGGTGGAAATTATGCCTCCCTTTTCTTCTTTAACATTGTTGTTCGGTTTTCTCTGACAGTATATTGTGCAATGCTGTACATCAAGACAGTCTAGCAGGGAATGGTTTGTTGTTATCTGAAATCCATATATCATTCTTTGTCACTTTCCGCCTCTTCCTCCTCCTCCACCTCCTCCTCCTCCTCCTCCTCCTCCTCCTCCTCCTCCTCCTCCTCCTCCTAATTTTTTAACAAGACCATGGAGGTTATTAGATCTTTTATTTTATTTTTCAGCCTTTAAAACAATAGATTTATTATATGTATTTGAATGAGTTAGATTGTGGTGATGAAACTCAGGATATAACTAAACTTTATTTTCCTAACTTTTTCGACAATTGTTTTACCTCTTACAATATATACAACTTGTAGCAAAAGATAATAGAGAATGATAAAAATATATATATATATATATATATATATGCTAGTGAGGGTCTAAAGGTCTGCTGCTGTTTAAAAATTTTCATAATCCTTCGTATACCTCCTCCTCCTCCTTCTTCTCTTTCTCCACTTCCTCTTTTTCCTCATCCTCTTCTTCCTTCTCCGTACAATGTATATAGCTTGTAACAAAGATGCTAGTATGGGTCTAAAAGTCTGATGCTACTTGAAGTTCTTTGTAGTCCTTCGTACACCTCCTTTTCTTCCTCCTCCTCCTTCTCCTCTTCCTCCTCCTCCTCCTCGTCTTATCTTATCTCTCTCTCCATAAACATATGCGGTTGTCGGCCACTTCTGGGACGTCTAAAGAGATGGTTTTGGTTTCTGTCATTGGCGTTATGTTGCTACGATATATTCTGTAAGTTTAGTAAGGTTAGGAAAGGTTTTGTTAGGTGAGAAAGGCCTTGATTATGTTAAGTTTGGTAAGGTTATGTAATGTTAAGTTACGTTAGATTAGGTCCAGGTATTTTCTCTAACTTACACACACACACACACACACACACACACACACACTCTCTCTCTCTCTCTCTCTCTCTCTCTCTCTCTCTCTCTCTCTCTCTCTCTCTCTGGTGGTTACCAAGTGAAGGATGAGGTTGTGCCATTAGGCCTACACAAGCGATACATCACAACACAGCCTATCGTTCCCTAACCTTCCGCCGACAAGTGGACGAACACCGCTCAGGTAACCACCAGGTGTCTACACGAACACACATACCGACACACACACACACACACACACACACACACACACACACACACACACACACACACAATGACTCTGGAATGAGTAAAGTGGAAGGAACAATGAGAAAGAAACTAAAGAAACAAATAGTATGAATAATTTTTGGCTGTGTAGAGAATGAGAGTAAATAAAGCTATTCTCTCTCTCTCTCTCTCTCTCTCTCTCTCTCTCTCTCTCTCTCTCTCTCTCTTGCCAGACAACAGAAACAGTTAATGTAATAGCTCTTGATGACAAAGCAATTTGGCCACGATAAATATCCAGTCTTAATCGGGTCGGAGTGACGAGAGCGGCAAGACGAGGCACGCGAATTATGACCTATTACGTGAGACGAGCTGGAGGCAAACCATCGTGTTTGGCGGAGGGCGGCGCGTGTTTGATGGGACGGGAGGGTAGATGGCGTCAGGGTCGGCCGGTGTTTGTAAGTGGCGGTGGAAGGGAGAAATGGAGGGGAAAGAGGGAGAAGGAAAATTGTGATAGTAAGGTGGATTACAGAGATAGGTTGAAACAAATGGGATAATAGGAGCTAGTGGGTAGATGAATGTCGGGAAAAGGAAATGGATGAGATGGAGATAGGATGAAAGGAATGGGATGAATAATGAAAAACAAAAAGTGAATGAAGTACATGTATTTGTGGAATATGTGTTTACTTTCTCGATCATTATTTACTGTCAGATCATCGAAACATTACTAACAGCACCGTATTGTTTCACCACTGCCTTGCGAGCGCATCACTTCCTCCTAGCAGCGAGTGATGCGTCAGAGGAGTGCTGCAAGACTGAAGATTAGTGCTGGCTTATTATTCATGAAGCATCGGCGTGAGGAAGCCAATCAGCACCTGTGCGAGTGTTGCTGATCAGCCAGTGGTGGTGTGTGTGAGGCACGTGAGTGTGTCGCCATGTGACGCGGCGTTTCACCCTCACCTCCCACGCCTCCGATAACACTGACATCAAACAAAACGGATGTACAGAATTACTTATCTTTATACTAGGAGATGTGACTGTCTATAATATATTTTTTTATTCTTTCTACAGTGATGATGTGGCAACGATGCATTAGCTGGTTAAGGGCAGAGTACCACATCTGCCTTGTTGGATCCGACAGCCAGTTAGTTCAGTGCCCAATACAATTAGGGTGTTATCAGTCTGACTGGCGGATGTCCATACTACAAATCTGAGGCGAGAACTCACTGGATAACGTTGTATACTCTTATTTCAGCGACCTTCCAGCCCGGGGCAAGGACAAGGTCTCCCTCACTTCAACCTTTAGCCCATGTAACCTTGGCCTGCCAGAGGTCACAGCAGGACCGCGTAACACCCCATCCTCGCCTCAAGACATCCTGCACAGTCCTTCCCAGCACGTGTGATGTTTATGTTTCAGCTACTTCGATGAAACATGAGAGGTGAGCAGGGCCAGGCGCCAGCACCCCGCCGTGCCTGACCATCGAGGTGAATGTCCAGCATATGAGCACACCACGGGCAGACTTGACCATCACCCGTACACGTGCCGCTGGGCATCGTGCACGTTAAGGAAGGCCCGCCACCTGCCTCTGCCACCAAGCATGAGTGATACAGACAACTCACCCCGCCCTGATGACAGAAGGGAAGTGAACTGGAACGAGTGGCAGAGGAAAAGCTGAGGAAGTGAGAGTTGATCATAAACCATCAACATTCTCCGGCACGATATCTTGATTGGAGACACTGAAATATTTACTACCACTCTCTCATTCTCATTCTGAGTCTCTTTCATGCAGCAAGTTCTGATCACCTGTTACATTTTACTCTTGGTAGGCTACACATTATTTTCCTATCACCAAACTCTTCCTTCAGCTGGTGTTCCTATGTAGCCGCTAGGTAAAAGGCGGAAGGACGTATATATAAGTAGAATCACGAGAAGGTAATTGTTGTTCTCACACATAAATAAAGAGCGAGGAAAAATATGTGAAGGAGAAAGAGGAGAAGAATGAAGGTGATTACAGGTATTCAAACTACGATTTATTTTAAGGCTTTTGTGATACCATGTGTTAAAAAGTGTAAGGATATGTGGAGACTCTAAGAGTGAAGTTATCAGGAAAATTTGAACTCTTATTAAATTAAAATGGTTTGAAAATATATGTACCGGAAAGGAACTAGGAAAAGTGAATCGAGAAAGAGAAATGAATAAAAGAAAGATGGAAAGAAGGGGAGAGGAAGGGAATGGCTGAAGATGTGATAAAAAAAGAAAAATAAACAAATAATAGAAAAGATCAAGACTGAATGAAAGCAGGAATAAGAGGAAAAGAGAACTGAAAAAAAGGATGGAAGGAGGAACTCAGAGAGAGAGAGAGAGAGAGAGAGAGAGAGAGAGAGAGAGAGAGAGAAACACAGACAGACAGACAGACAGGCAGAAAGGCAGACAGAGAAAGAGATGGAAGGAGGCAGGGAGGAAGAAGCGTGATAATACATGTTTACTGGACCTAAAGCAGGGATGCCACGGGAGGGAAAAAGAGAGTGTGAAAGGATGTTCCACTTGCTGCTGCTTCATCCCACACACGCTTAGGAGGGCAGTGACCGGCGAGATGGAGAGCCAGTGATTCGTAAAGCTAGACGGAGGAAGAGAAGGAGACAGGGAAGGGAAAAAAAATCTGAGAAGGGTAGCGGTTGATGAGAGAGAGGAAACAGTGATCATTGGCTGGAGAAAGGGAAACCAGCAGGAGTGAAGAACGGCAGTGGTTAATGAAGGGAGGAAAAAGAAGAAAAGTAGGGATTAAAAAGGCGAATTATTTAAGGTGATAGATCGATATAGATACACACAGACAGACAGACATTAAAATTCACACACACACACACACACACACACACACACACACACACACACACACACACACACACACACACACACACACACATAAACAAACATAGAGAGAGAGAGAGAGAGAGAGAGAGACAGACAGACAGACAGACACACAGACACACAGACACACAGACAGACAGAAAAATAGATTAATAGATAAACAGATTAGATAAAACTACTGACTATGATATACGTGAACAGTAAATTTGATAAGAATACACTGCTTTATTTTATCCAACTAAGTATTTTGTTGATATGCGAGAAATAATGAGACTTATCAAGGACAAATCTGGCCAACTCAACATATAATCATGAAATCAATGACGCCAGTGAAGATCATTAGGTACACTATGCATCATCCCACTACTACTCCTGCTTCTTTCCTCTCCTCCTCTCTCGTTCACCTATTCCTCCTCCTCCTCTTTTTCCTCCTGCTCCTCCTCCTCATTATGTACAAATATGCATCATCTCACCACTTCTGCTATTTTTGTCATAAGTTTTTTTCCCTCTATCCTCTCCTTCCCTCTCCTTCACCTTTTCCTCCTCCTCCTCTTCCTCTTTCTCCTCCTCCTCCTCATTATCATTAGATACAATATATATCATCACATAATTCCTATTTTCATTACAAGGGTAGTTTTGTTTCTCCTCTTTTCTTTCCTTCCCTCTCGCTCACCTTTTACTCCTCGTCCTCCTCCTCCTCCTCCTCCTCCTCCTCCTCCTCCTCCTACTCTTCTTCATTCTCTACCTGTCGTTGTGTATTTTTTTTCCTCCTGCCTAATGAACACAACACACACAGTAATTCAATGCTCAACGTTCGCTGAAGAAAGAGCTTGTTTTCTATTGCTCTTTGTATCGATGAAGTAGAATTGTAAGGAGCAGAGCAAAAAAATTCAACCTGCAACACCTTTCTCTCTCTCTCTCTCTCTCTCTCTCTCTCTCTCTCTCTCTCTCTCTCTCTCTCTCTCTCTCTCTCTCTCTCTCTCTACCACAAGTGGGTCACTAGATTCACTTTCGTGTAAATATTAGTGCCGAGTCATTTGCTGTTCCTCATCTCTCTCTCTCTCTCTCTCTCTCTCTCTCTCTCTCTCTCTCTCTCTCTCTCTCTCTCTCTCTCTCTCTCTCTCTCTCTCTCTCTCTCTCTCTCTCTCTCTCTCTCTCTCTCTCTTCGTTTCTTACCTTCTCTTCCTTTCTCCTCCGTAATCTAGTCTCTCCACTCTTATTTTCGCATCTATTTGTTTTTCTTTCATTTCCTCTGCATGAATTTATCGCTCCCTGCTCATGATCTTGTATTTGTTAAGTGGTGTAAGAGATGGCACATATTTATGCATAGTAGTATCTTCTCCCGAGACTTACAGCTTCGGTTCGATGTAGTTGCCGTGACAAACAAACTGCTTAACTCCCTCAGTGTACTATGAGGCGTTCTAATATTCATTCTGCTTACTATTTGGTGGTTTTATTCAGCTTCAGAATTTCATGTGGAGGGGGTTAGAATAGTAAAGACTGTGGCCATTAACCTCCTGACCTCTATACACACTTCCTAATGCGAATGAAATAGTCAAATCATGCCCAAAAATTAGGTAGAAATGCATCTCAGTTAAGTCGTTTTTGTCGCTAATTTATTGATTTATACTTTGAATTTCCATGTTACCGTGACCTTACCATGTTCATATGCTGAGTATGTAATCTAGTGTTCTAAAATATTATGCAAGCTTTCCTGGCTTTCCTATGATTATTAAGCCCTTCAGTACCATGACGCATTTCCATATTCCTTCTGGTTGCTATTTGACGATTATATTCAGCTTCAGAAACTCATGTGGGGGATTGAAATATTGACTCTAGCCATTATTCTTCTAATCTCCATAGACCCTTCTCAATATAAATAAAATGGTCTAATTGTACACAAATTTCATGGTAATAATGTGTCCCAGTACTGAAGGAGTTAAGAATATATCATTTTCGTTTTATAACAATTCACTAAAAGCTGCGAGATGTTACATAAGCAGTTTGTTTATGAAGGTGAAAATATGAAACACATTTTCTTTTATGAGTATTCAACGATCATCTCCAAAATTTGTCTGGCTATTTAGTGCTTGAGATTACAGTGCTTAATAACCCCTTCAGTACTTGGATGCATTTTTACGTTTAGTTTTGGATATGACTAGACAATTTTATTTACATTTGAAAGGGTCTATGGAGATCAGAAGATTAATGGCCAGACTCTTCACTATATCAATTACCAAGTAAGCTTCTGAAGCTGTATAAAATCACCAAATAGTAAGCAGCATGAATAGGGGTTAAAAGTAAACTTTAAGAAAATATAAATAAAACGTAGGCACACACACACACACACACACACACACACACACACACACACACACACACACACACACACACACACACACACACACACACACACACACACACACACAAATACAAGGAAATAAAAGATACTGAAAAGAAAGTTTGATCGAGAGAAAAAAAATGACAAGACTACACGCAAAGCAAGGCACGCACGCACCACACACACACACACACACACACACACACACACACACACACACACACACACACACACACACACACACACACACAACGTAGCGCGTGGAAGTATACGAACAGAAGTAGAGACGCACATACACTTATTACAAATAAAAAAAAACGGAAAAGAAGGAAAATAATCTTTGACAATAACACAAAACATAAAATTTAATATACACAGACCAATAAACACACAGATAGACAAACACACAGACAGACAAACAGACAGACAGACAGACAGACAGACAGACAGACAATTATGTGGATACTACCTCTTCAAATACATCTTTTTCACTATGATTCTCTCTCTCTCTCTCTCTCTCTCTCTCTCTCTCTCTCTCTCTCTCTCTCTCTCTCTCTCTCTCTCTCTCTCTCTCTCACACACACCTCCTCTAGTGCTGTTATTCCTCCTCTTACCCTCCTGCTCCTCCTCCTCCTCCTCCTCCTCCTCCTCCATAATCTCCAAAATAATGCTCGAGGCTGGAGAAGCGACCACGCAACTTTTTTTTTACCTCTCTCTCTCTCTCTCTCTCTCTTTCTCTCTGCTCCCAGGCGAAGTTTCAGCCGAGGTGACGCAATGGAACTCCCAATAAAAGAGAGAGAGAGAGAGAGAGAGAGAGAGAATGGAGGGAATAGGAGTCCAGACGGCAGTAGTCAGAAATTGAAAGAAACAAAAAAATGAAAGAAGTTAGGAAGTAAGGAAGGAAAATAGAAAAAGAAACGTAAAAAATGAAAGAGAGCGAAAGAAAGAAAAATAAGGGAAGACAGCCAGTATGAGTAATATGGAATTCGGTAAAGGATGAAGAATAAGAGCGAAGGAAGAGAAAACAAACATGTCATACAGGAAAGAGAGACAGGTGAGAAAGTGCAGGAGGAGAGGAAGGAAAGGAGAACATGAGCAAGGAATAGGAAGAGAAATAAGCAAACTACGAAGGAGAGACTAGATGTTATAAAGAGTGAAGAAATCAAAAAGACGGGACTGGGGGATAAAAAAAAAAAGATAAAGAAGACATGAAAAAAAAGAAACATATTAGTCTAAAAAAGCAGGGAAGTACGAAAGTAAGAGAAGTTTGAAGAAGAAAGGCAAAACACGAAGGAGAGACTAAATATTGTAAGGAGTGAAGAAATTAAAAAGGCAAGATTGAGAGATAGATAGATAGCAGGAGACATGAAAAAAAGAAACATATTACTCTACAAATCAGAAAAGAACGAGACTAATAGAAGTTTGAAGAAGAAAGGTAAAAGAAAACGAAAAAAAGAGACAGCGAAAAGACAGATTGAGTGATAGTTTAGGAAGAAAGACGATTCAAGAGAAGGAAGAGAGGAAGAAGAGAGGAAGAACGGCTGAGGCATGGAGGAAAGAGGGATAGGGAAGAGGAGAGGAGGAAGGGAAGGAGGCAAGGTGATTAGCATAGCGGTACTGAATAAGAAGACGCAAGGTTGTAATCACGGGAGATTTCGTGGGAGTTTCAACAGTGTCGCGTATTAGGCCTTGGGGGAGATGTTTGGACAGAAATTGCAAAGGAACACAAAGGAACAGCAAACAGCAGCAGATTTGTTGGTCCTAAGAGAGAGAGAGAGAGAGAGCATACGTAAAGTGATAGTCAGAGAAAGTGACGCAAACAAATTGACAAAACAAATATAAACACATGCGTAAGATGACAAACCATTTAGTCTCTCTCTCTCTCTCTCTCTCTCTCTCTCTCTCTCTCTCTCTCTCTCTCTCTCTCTCTCTCTCTCTCTCTCTCTCTCTCTCTCTCTCTCTCTCTCTCTCTCTCTCTCTCTCTCTACTAAACCTTTAATAACCCTGTGTAGCCCGTTTAAGTGATGACCAATGGCTTTTGACTCCGGAAAGACAGGCGGGATATGCGTAACAGCCAGAAATCGAGTGACAGACTGTAGAGAGAGCGTACAGCCAATCACGTGAGGCAAGTTCATGAGGCAAGGCGACCAGATTGATTACAGGTGTATGAAACAGCAAGAGTTTAATTTCCTTTACCAGAGAGAGAGAGAGAGAGAGAGAGAGAGAGAGAGAGAGAGAGAGAACACACACCTGCGATGAATGACTGCAAATTATTATGTTTAGCTTCTTCTTCCTCCTTTTTGAAGCGATGAAAGCATTATCTCTTCCGTGCTTCACATTATTACAGCTATTGAAATGGAGAGAGAGAGAGAGAGAGAGAGAGAGAGAGAGAGAGAGAGAGAGAGAGAGAGAGAGAGAGAGAGAGAGAGAGAGAGAGAGAGAGAGAGAAGTAGACAGAGAATTACCTTACCTCTCCCCTCCATAACACCCTTCACCCAAGTGTCCCCCTTAGTTATTACCTTTCCCTCACCTTTTCTCAGCCACAACGCCTTCAAGTCTCCCCTGTTACGTAACCAAATGCATCGCAGCGCAACACAGGATGTCGCCGCAACGCCTATCCTAGCGTGTCAGAGGTAACTGCGTGTGACAAATTGCAACATGGAGATGACGCCGAACAAAAGGTGCAAGCGACGGAAAAAGTAAAGACAAACATTGATGAATTCAGCACCAAATGTGAAACGCGGTGACACGAGAACTGGAGAGCAGGTGAGGGTGCGAGGGAGGGAGGGAGGGAGGGAGAAAGGGAGTGGGGAAACGGAACACAGAGAGAGAGAGAGAGAGAGAGAGAGAGAGAGAGAGAGAGAGAGAGAGAGAGAGAGAGAGAGAGAGAGAGAGAGAGAGAGAGAGAGAGAGAGAGAGAGAGAGAGAGAATATATATATATATATATATATATATATATATATATATATATATATATATATATATATATATATATATATATATATATATATATATATATATATCACAATAAGGGAAGCTGTGAGAAGTCTATAGATCTACACGTGACAGGCCTTATACAAAACATAACCAGCCCTATCCGAACTTAGCAAAAGGAAAGTCTCAAGCATTCATTCCCTTCCCTTCCCATCACTCCTCGGAAGGATCGGAAACCAGCAGTAAGTCACGTCGCTGGTAATGACTGGAAGCGGCCATAATGATCGTCACTTAGGGCTAATTAGCGGGAAATTAATTAATGTGACATGACTTAAATGCGAAGCGATGAGAAGCACTTTTTTTTGCCTCTAATTTTGCGATGACTGAAAAATAGAAAGGTGACGGGAAGATGTGTGTGTGTGTGTGTGTGTGTGTGTGTGTGTGTGTGTGTGTGTGTGTGTGTGTGTGTGTGTGTGTGTGTGTGTGTGTGTGTGTGTGTGTGTGTGTGTGTGTGTGTGTGTGTGTGTGTGTGTGTGTGTGTGTGTGTGTGTGTGTGTGTGTGTGTGCTCAATTATTATCATTTTACTCATGGTTGCTATTAACGTTAGTGTTGCTGTTGTTATTAATGTTGTTGTTGTTGTTGTTGTTGTTGTTGACGTTGTTGTTGTTTGTATCATTAGTAGTAGTAGTAGCAGTAGTAGTAGTAGTAGTAGTAGTAGTAGTAGTAGTAGTAGTAGTAATAGTAGTAGTAGTAGTAGTAGTAGTATAGTAGTAGTAGTAGTAGTAGTAGTAGTAGTAGTAGTAGTAGTAGTAGTAGTAGTAGTAGTAGTAGTAGTAGTAGTAGTAGTAGTAGTAGTAGCAGCAGCAGCAGCAGTAGTAACAGTAGTACTAGCAGTAGCAGAACCAGAAGCAGTAGCAGCAATGACAACAACAACAACAGCAACAGCAACAGCAGCAGCAGGGGTAACAGCAGCGTATAATGTGACATATAATAACTGACAGGTCTGTTCCATTTTCCTGATGTCCTAAAGTTATTGATTACTACTGTTATTACACATTGTCCGTATAATGACTTCCTTCACACATCCTATTATTTGTTAAGTCATTGCTGTCATCCTCTTTATCTTTCTCCAAACTTCATCATTGCTTCCTTCTGTTCTTGCTTTCTCTTCCTGATGATGGGAAGCGTTCATCATTCCTATTAATTCTTCCTTCTTTCATCTCTTCCTTCCTCTCTCTCTCTCTCTCTCTCTCTCTCTCTCTCTCTCTCTCTCTCTCTCTCTCTCTCTCTCTCTCTGATCATAAGAAAATTTGTACTATCATTATAGCGCAAAAAATATGAACAAGAAACGTGTTCAGTGTGTGTGTGTGTGTGTGTGTGTGTGTGTGTGTGTGTGTGTGTGTGTGTGTGTGTGTGTGTGTGTGTGTGTGTGTGTGTGTGTGTGTGTGTGTGTGTGTGTGTGTGTGTGTGTAAACGCTCTCTATGTGAAAGGATTAATGCAGGTTTGTGTACGTAAAGTCTCTTACGTGTGTATGTAGACATATCCATTAAGTGTGTGTGTGTGTGTGTGTGTGTGTGTGTATGTGTGTACGCGCGTGTGTGTGTGTGTTTTGTTTGTTTGATCTGGTGCAGTCAGTCTCTGACGAGACAGCCAGACGTTACCCTACGGAGCGAGCTCAGAGCTCATTATTTCCGATCTTGGGATAGGCCTGAGACCAGGCACACACCACACACCAGGACAACAAGGTCACAACTCCTCGATTTATATCCCGTACCTACTCACTGCTAGGTGAACAGGGCTACACGTGAAAGGAGACACACCCAAATATCTCCACCCGGCCGGGGAATCGAACCCCGGTCATCTGGCTTGTGAAGCCAGCGCTCTAACCACTGAGCTACCGGGCCGTGTGTGTGTGTGTGTGTGTGTGTGTGTGTGTGTGTGTCAACTAGAGGCACAAGCACAGTCTGGCAGTGGTGCGTGCTTTCACCTTTGACCTGTGGGGTGGCTGGGGTCGTCCCTCGGCCAGGTGGGGTGAGCAGCAGGACGAGGCAAGTGCTGCGTGTCGCCCATGACCAGTGTGGGAAAGACGGCCATATTCAGAAACGCCTTGCTCTCTCAACACAATTTTTCAAGTCCTCATAGACAACTAGCCAGGTTTCCAAGACAGTTTTTTTCCTTATGATCAGCTAGAAATCTTGTAAATCACCGGAACCATAAAAATACCCTTAAAAACATGAATATCTTTAACTACAGCCTTTGGAAAACGTTTCTGAATACAGCTGTCGCTCTCCTGTGTACCTATAAGCGTTTCTTGGCCTTTCTGTTATTAATCTTTTTTTTTCACATCATCTTTCTCGGCCCCTTATTCTGTGTCTTTTTTTTATGATTAGTAATATCTGTGTTGTTATTGTTATCATTGTTGTTGTTCTGCTTCCTCTTCCCTGTCCTCCTCTTCTTTTTTGTCATCTGCATTATAATCCTATGTCTCTCTCTCTCTCTCTCTCTCTCTCTCTCTCTCTCTCTCTCTCTCTCTCTCTCTCTCTCTCTCTCTCTCTCTCTCTCTCTCTCATTAAGGGTACCAAAAAATGTCACCGAACCATTAGCAGTCGAAGAGCTACTCATGAATAGTGAAGGAAAGGAAAGGCAGTGTTCCTATTGATGTCCAAGTTGCATATGAGAACCTAACTTCCTCTCCCATTACCTACTGGTCCCGTCCGACAGTCATGCTTTCACTGGGAGTCTGAGCACCTACTATTTTACTCTTACTTCAATGCCAAAACCTCTTAATTAAGCCATAAAAAGCGTCGTGCACGTCCGTCAGCCTATGCAAAGGCCCGACCATCACCTTCACTAGACCAACGTGTACGGCAACCCCAAGCTGGCAAAGTAGAGACAGACACACACACACACACACACACACACACACACACGCACATACACATTATCTCTCTCTCTCTCTCTATCTCTCTCTCTCTCTCTCTCTCTCTCTCTCTCTCTCTCTCTCTCTCTCTCTCTCTCTCTCTCTCTCTCTCTCTCTCTCTCTCTCTCTCTCGAGTTACGTTATGATCGAGTTTTGCATTGAGTTACTTGTTGTCAATTTGTTAAAAAAAAAAAGGCGTTTGTTCTGTTTAAAATTACTATGTACTGTACAATAGAGGTTAATCCTTTCACTACTATGACGTGTTTTCATATCTATTCTTCTTACTATTTGGTGGTTTTATACAGCTTCAGAAGCTTATGTGGAAGATTAGAATAGTAAAGACTGTGCATTAGTTTTCTCACCTGCATCAACCCTTCCTAATGTATATAAAATCGTCTAATCATACCCAAGACTCGTAGTAAATATGCGCCCCAGTAATAAAGAGATAAAGATTCTACTTGTTGGCTTGGTTCTTCCTTAAACGGCGATGCGAAGAGAATAAAGTAATGTGTAAGTCTAAGGTCGATATCATGAGACGTTTCTGCACCTCATCTCAACACTAATAAGCTCAAGTAGATGTTACTGATATTTTTACCTTGTCTTTCATTTTTCTATAGATTACATTATAGAGATTATTGTTGATGATTAACCCCCTTCAGTACCATGATGCGTTTTTATATACACTCTGTTTACTATTTAGTGATTTTATACAGCTTCAGAAACTCATGTGGGGGATTAATTTAGAGAAGAGTATGGCCATTGACCTTCTGACCTCCATAGATCTTTCCTAATGTCAATAAAATGTTCTAATCGTACACAAATCTTAAGGTAAAAATGTGTCCCAGTATTGAAGGAGTTAATGGGAAATCACTAACGAAATTCTGATTAAGCACTTATGAATGCACGAATCGCTCTATTAAGAACGCTTACAATATTACATAAAAACTTTCACCTTTACTAATTCAACTTTCTTACTTTCGATTGGATAATGTATGTAGCTTTTCATAGTATCATTAGGCTCGACACGGTATCTGGTGCTCTTTGTTCTTGCTTATGTATTACTATCTTTGTTTGAGATGTTTCCCGATCGACAAGTCCAGGTTGAAAAGAAAAGGAATGGTCCATGGAAACACTATCAGTTTATCATGGAGAAAGTCAGTGTTTGGAGACAAGATCAAAAGTGGTCAAGCTAGTGAGAAAATGCAGCGACCCCTTCTTTCCTTTCCTTTTCTCCATCTTCCTGGTTTTCCTTTCCCTATTTCTTTTTTCCATCCTTCTCTATTGCTCATTTCTGTCCTGCTTATTTTTTCCTTTCCTCTCTTTCTATTTTTTCTTGTCTTTCTTCTTATTTTCTAATTTTGTTTTCTCCTTTCTCTCTTTTCCTTAGTCATGCTGCTTTCCATCTTTCCATCTTTACTTGTTCCTCTTTCTCATTTACATTTACTTAAGTCACCCTCTCTTCTTTCCTCTCTCGTGTTTTATTTCTTCTCTTTTCCTCTTTTTCCTACTTATCAGTCTCTATTCCTGCATTATCCCTTACTTCTTTTTCCTTCTTTTTCATCTACTACATTCACTCCTACTCTTTAATCCCTCCTTTTCACTTTTCTTTCAGTAATTCAAGTCTCTCTTATATCAACCCATTTGTTGTCCCATTTACCCATTCCTTTATCCCCCTTCGCTTTCTCTTGCCTATCCTCTCGCCCTTCTCCCTCCCCTCCGATGCAAGTGATAGGGTGAAGGGCGTAGAGAAGAGGGGATGGAGTGAGTGGAATACAAGCAGCTCTCCTTCTCTTCCTGCCCCTTCTCCTCCTTATTCCTGTCCCTTGAGAAACCTAACAATAAACATCCTAGTTACTTTTCCAAAATAGTTGAGTAAATTAATATTGCAATTGTCTTCTCTTATACAGCAATAATCCTTGTGACATTTCCTGGGAAGGCACTTTCATCGCTGAGGATTTAGTGTTTTTTTCTTCTTTTTTGGTAGTTCATTTTGGTACTTCCATCAGATTCAACTTTTTTGTGTTTTCTTCTTTTCTATTCCTTTCTTCTTTTTTTCCTTGGAAATGTCTGACTTTATGGCCTGCAGCTCACAAACACTAAATTTTGCTACACACACATACACACACACACACACACACACACACACACACACACACACACACACACACACACACACACACACACACACACACACACACACACACACACACACACACACACACACACACACACACACACACACACACTGTACTGGGGGGATTATAAAGAATGCTACCCAGGTCCCGCAGCCTCCCCCTCCTCCACCATCCCCAGAGGCTTACTTTCTCCACCAATCACGGCGCCGGGGAGGCCTGCCGGCTGGTACCCCACCCAGCCGCCGTCTGGGTGAGGGGTCAAGCCATGGAGGGACTGCTATGACCCCCACTGGACCAGTTCACTTTCACACGCTCATCTTCCTCCGAAAAAGAAAGGGCGCTAAGGTGATGCGGCGGGGTCACTGTAGGTCTTGTATGGAAGCTGAATTTCCCTCCCAGGCGACATCGAGAGTGAACTGGGACGGAAGGTCAGGACATCACCTCGGGAAGGCGTGAGGCGTGGGAGGCGCCAGGGCCAGAGCGTCACGTAGTGTGGACAGAACAATGTCCGAGGCGCACGCCAAGCAGCACCCGAGTTTCCTTCACCAACACACCTGGTCAGGTGACTCACCCTAAAACTTGGAATGAATATTATTGTCCGGCAACCGTGATGCCCCCCGTTCTGTTCAAGATGGCGGAGTCAAGAAACTACATAAGGCAGTGAGTGCTTCGCGGGCCAGCAGTGAGCCACGAGGTGTGAGTGGGGCTGTACGCACTTTCTTTTTCACTCCTGCTGACTGGATCGGCCCAGCTCCCGGTAGGTGGCGTTGGGAAAGGTGTTGCTCAGTGTTCAGAGCACCAGGTGTAATGTGCCAGGCTGTGTGCCCCAGGGATATATTCTATGTGAGTGCATTTGTATTGTTTGTATGTTAATATGTGCGTATACATATGCACACACACACACACACACACACACACACACACACACACACATACATACATACATATATATATATATATATATATATATATATATATATATATATATATATATATATATATATATATATATATATATATATATATATATATATATATATATATATATATATATATATATATATATATATATATATATATATATATCAGTTCACCTGAAGTGGAATTCCACTTTTCCCTGAGAATCCTTTCCCTTTCTAACGTTTTTGGTGACGAAAGCACAACAATGCCAGGAAAAGCGAGGGTCATGTCAAGTCGCATGCCAAGAAGGAGCCAGGAAGTAAACAATGATGTACCATTACCGTCTGCCCACTTTCTTTTTTTTACAAAAACATTCTAGTCATCATATCATGACTGTCCATCAAGCTTCACGAATATTTCTTTTTTCAAGTTACTGCGAAACTGACCACTCACGAATGTTTAGGGCGATGACTACAACGCTACCTTCGATAGGAATCTTTGCATGGTAGTACATCTCCACAGTGAAACCAGACCACCACAGCAATCCCTCTCATTCCTTAGACATGTGTTCCGTCATTAGTATTGCTGCTAACTGCTCCAGTCAAGAAAACATCAACAAACTTTATAAAGGAGTAGGCCCCTACGCTCGCTGCTTTAATGTGATCTGGAAGACACCTGCACGATTTGTATCAAGTGTACAGGAAAAAAGATCATATGACTCTCTCTCTCTCTCTCTCTCTCTGTGTGTGTTTCACTGTTTGATCTGCTGCAGTCTCTGACGAGACAGCCAGACGTTACCCTACGGAACGAGCTCAGAGCTCATTATTTCCGATCTTCGGATAGGCCTGAGACCAGGCACACACCACACACCGGGACAACAAGGTCACAACTCCTCGATTTACATCCCGTACCTACTCACTGCTAGGTGAACAGGGGCTACACGTGAAAGGAGTCACACCCAAATATCTCCACCCGGCCGGAGAATCGAACCCCGGTCCTCTGGCTTGTGAAGCCAGCGCTCTAACCACTGAGCTACCGGGTGTGTGTGTGTGTGTGTGTGTGTGCCATCAACAACAAAACGGACGTAACAAAAACAAGCAAGATTTCACTGGAAAGAGAAAATATAAAGAAGATGAGCAGACAAGGGGAATAAATATTTACTTGCACGTGTGGTGACAAGATGAGACGCATTGACGCTCCGATGACTCTTAGGCGGCACAAAGAAAGAGGATGAAAAGGAGAAGGTTGAGAAGGAAAAGTATGTGTACGTGTTGTGATGGCACCAGAATCACGTTTTCCCTGCGGTCTTCTCTATACTCCAATTATCTCGTGTAAGAAGAAGGTTTAGGCCTAATTGAAGCATGCCAAACAAACGCCAGCTAACAACAGGTCTGTTTCTTTTTCATATAGATTATAGAGTAATTATCTAGTCACACTCAAATAGTAAAGCAATAACTCCGCGGTCTCGGCTGTCTTGTCTGGCGGCGAGACAAAATCTGCTATATGACCGAGACAAAAAGGAAGAAATAAGAACATAGACAAATACGTACATCGTTAGCAATAAAAATGGAGGAAAAGAATTAAACACGATGATAAAAATGAGCTAAGCAAAGAAGACAAGTATCAAATTAACTCTACCAAATGAATGTACGAAAAGAACTCATTCCACGTGCATCAGTACATACCTAAACCCTAGTAACAGTAACCAGCAACACCGGTCCAGCCAGTATTGATTAACTGCTGATTAGAGGGAGGTATCGAGACAAAGAAGCTTCCTAATCAATTCAGTGTAATGATAGGGTACTTGGGAGCATTGTGAGCTATTAACACTCTCTTTGCCTGATCATATGCCTCTCCTTTACTGCTCCTCCTTTCTTGATATTTTTTTTTCTATTCTCTCTCTCTCTCTCTCTCTCTCTCTCTCTCTCTCTCTCTCTCTCTCTCTCTCTACATTATCCTGCAAACCTTGACCCTAACTTTCTCCCTTTCTCTCTCCGTATCCTCCCTCCCTCCACAGCTCGCCCTTTCTCCCCAGGTGCCTTCCTTTCTTTCATAAACTATCTTCTCTCCTGCCCTCACCGCCAAAAACAGTCATACTCTCTCTCTCTCTCTCTCTCTCTCTCTCTCTCTCTCTCTCTCTCTCTCTCTCACTATATATTTTCTTCCATCGCCTCTTCTTTATCTGTTATCTCTTTTCTCATTTATTTTCTCTTCTTGACTCTGTTTCCTTCACTGTTACTCTCTTCTCTTTACCTTTCTCCTCCATTCTCTTCTGATATATCATTCTCTACACCTTTGCTTATTCCTTTTCCTCACTCAATCCTCCTTCTTTCGTGACCTATCTCTCTCTTTTCTCTACATAGTTTCTAAATCATCTACCCCATGTCCCCCCTCAATGACTGTCTTTTTTTCAGTAACCACTTCCCTCTAAACTTTCTCTGGGTACAAAAATATTTTCTTCCCTTTTCACACTGGCCTTGTTGTCTCCCTGTCATCCAGAACAGGTGTGGTAGTTTACATACGTCTCTCTCTCTCTCTCTTACCTTTATTCCCTTCGTGTCTCCCTATACATACATTTTCCTCTCTTCCTTCACATTCCTGTTTAGATTGTATCCCTTGTTATATATTATCCTCCTTATTACCTCAGAAGTCATGCATCCCCCGCCCACCACCTCATTCTATTGCTTCTCCTCTTACTCCTCCTCCTCCTTCTTATCCTACTCCTCCATCTCCTCCTTCTCTTCCTCTTCCTTTTATCCTCCTCCTCCTCCTCCTCCTCTTCCTGTTTTTCCTCTTTCTGCTGCTGCTCCTCCTCCTTCCCGTCCTCTTCATCCTCCTCCTCCTCCTCTTCATCCTCCTCGTCCTTCTCCTCCTCCTCCTCCTTCACCTCCTCCTCCTCCTCCTCCTCCTCCTCCTCCTCCTCCTCCTCCTCCTCCTCCTCCTCCGCCTACCTTCACCTCTCACCTGCAGATCACAGTGACGCAATCTGCCCCGCGGCGGTCATTATAGTACCTTCACCTGTCTGCCCCGACTCGATACTACTCCACCAACACACGCGGTTCTTTGTGTGTGCATTCCCTCTTCACGTGCTTCCTCATGATACTAGAGGATGCCGGCTTGTGTGTGTGTGTGTGTGTGTGTGTGTGTGTGTGTGTGTGTGTGTGTGTGTGTGTGTGTGTGTGTGTGTGTGTGTGTGTGTGTGTGTGTGTGTGTGTGTGTGTGTGTGATATTATTGAGGTTCGATTATGATGTGTGTTTTTTCACTTTATTTTTCATTGCTGTTTGTTTTTCCTCCAGTATTTTTTTGTTACATTATAGTCTCTCTCTCTCTCTCTCTCTCTCTCTCTCTCTCTCTCTCTCTCTCTCTCTCTCTCTCTCTCTCTCTCTCTCTCTCTCTCTCTCTCTCTCTCTCTCTCTCTCTCTCTCTCTCTCTCTCTCTCTCTCTCCACAACTTTCTTATTTCCGCCTCTATTTCTGAAGATGATGAGCGACATACATTACTTTCCACTCCAATAAGCGAGTATTGTGCATTCAGTATTATGTTATGATAGAAAGCTCCGACGATTCTCCTGCTTTTCTTTATCTTATATCAATTTCATGGACTACTGACTCCTATCATCTTGCCGACGTACCTTTCGCTTTCAGTTGTTAGGAAGGTAAAGACTCAAAAGGCAATCGGAAAGTATACATAACGGCAGAAGATTCTTTCATTCGTTATGCTGCCACTGTCTTTTTTGTTATGCAGGAGGGAAGTCAGCCAAGGACAACAAGATATTGAAAATAAAAGGCCCACTTAAATGCTGGTTCCCTTAAAAAGTAGTGAGGAATTAGCCAAAATCAAGGAACAAATGTCGGTTAATGTGAGTGATATTCTTTGAAGAGCATGAAATATTTAGGAATTACGAGTAGTAACTGAATGAGTGAGTGAGGGAGAAGAGAATGAATAAAGTGAATGAAGGAAGCATGGAATGAAAATTGAAAGATAAAATGAACAGAATAATAGATAGATGGAAAGATTACAGGAAGAAAGGAAGGAAGGAAAGATGCAAAGAAATAATGATGAATGGATGGATGGGTAAATAGAAAGCATAAAGAAAAGAAAGAAGGAGAGAAGGAATGAATGAATATCATATATACATACATACATTACAGACTTACATACATACAAGACAGACGATGTGTAAATATATATGAGAGAGAGAGAGAGAGAGAGAGAGAGAGAGAGAGAGAGAGAGAGAGAGAGAGAGAGAGAGAGAGAGAGAGAGAGAGAGAGAGAGAGAGAGAGAGAGAGAGAGAGAGAGAGAGAGAGAGAGAGAGAGAGATTAAATAGAGACGGAGAAAGGACTCGTCATCTTAGCATCGTCATCACTACCTCATCCTTCCTCCTTTCTCCTTTCTTCTTTACCTTCCTTCTTCATAACCCCCCTCCTCCTTCCCCCACTATTACACACCCATCCACTCCCTCCCCTCCTATCCCTCCCACAGACAACACCCCAGTCCTCCCCTACACTCTCTCTTCCTCAAGTTAATATTTTCTTAATTCTACCCTCCATCTTTCTTGAATTAGTCCATAGAGAAGGAAGAGAAGTAGTGGTGGAGAGAGTGAGAGTGGAAAAGGAAGAGCAGGAAAAAAAGAATTAGGGTAGTGAGAACAAGAAAAGAAAGATGGAGATTTCAGAAAATAGAAATTAAGATGAGAAATGAGAAAAAAACACGATAAAGACAAGACACAGGAAGACCAAAAAGAGGAAAAAGGAGGGAAGATCACAGTGGCGGAGGGGAGGTAACGAGAAAGAGGAGGTAACGAGGAGAAAGGATGACTTCGATTATCTTAATTTTCTCGCCGCTGCTCATAATTTCCCAGTCATTAAAGGGAGATGGAAGGAGCGTCACACACACACACACACACACACACACACACACACACACACACACACACACACACACACACACACACACTTCCCTCCTTGCACAACTCTTATTCTTACCTAATATCTTAAAGTGGTGCCTTATTTTTTTATCTATTTTTTTTATTTTCTTTTTTCTTGCTGCTGTTCCTTCAAATTCTTTCATTTCTTTGCCTGTCGAGTCTTACACCGCTTTCCTTCATTTTATTCAATTATTTTCCATCTTTCGCAGTCATTCTTCGTTTATTTGCATATTAATTTTGTTGTGCTGGTTTATCTTTATTATTAGTAGTGGTAGTGGTTGTGATACGTGTAGGAGTAGTAGTAGTAGTAGTAGTAGTAGTAGTAGTAGTAGTAGTAGTAGTAGTAGTAGTAGTAGTAGTAGTAGTAGTAGTAGCAGTTGTTGTTAGTAGTAGTAGTAGTAGTAGTAGTAGTAGTAGTAGTAGTAGTAGTAGTAGTAGTAGTAGTAGTAGTAGTAAGAGCAGTGGAGGTAAGAGTAGTATTAGTAGTAGTAGTAGTAGTAAATGTTGTTGTTATTGTTATTGTTTCGGTTGTTGTTGGTGTTGTTGTTATTGTTGCTGTTGTTGCTGCTGCTGGTGTTGGTGTTTTTGATGTAGTAATAGTAGTAGTAGTAGTAGTAGTAGTAGTAGTAGTAGTAGTAGTAGTAGTAGTAGTAGTAGTAGTAGTAGTAGTAGTAGTAGTAGTAGTAGTAGTAATGGCAAAAAGTAATGTTTAACTCGTACTGAAGAAGTAAGAAATCATCTTGACCGACAGCTATTCATTGGTACTATCTTACACACCCTGTCTCCAATTTTACACGATCTCAACTCTCTAGATTCGTGAATGATTTACAAAGAGAAAAAGAATTAAGAAGACTCATCATAATAACGAATAGAAACGTTTCCACATCAAAGCATTCCTTCTAAATCACTGAGAAATTTTTCACCACCACGAAATTACCGACATAAAAAACCCACTTCTCTTATCAGCCACATAATGATGATCGCGCAGCAGAGGCGACGGAGGAGCTTCACCTCTTCAATACCATGACACGTTTTCATATTCATTCTGCTTAATATTTGATTTTATACAGCTTCAGAAACTTATGTGGGGATTAAAATAGTGAAGACGCTTGCCATTAAACTTCTGACCTCCATAGACCCTTCCTAATGTAAATAAAACCGTCTAATTACACCCAAAATTTAAGGTAAAAATGCGTCCCAGTACTGAAGGGATTAAGTTACAAATACGCAATTATTCAGGTATCAGAAAGAAAGAATAACATGAAGAAAATATATGAGAAGGGGAAATATAAGAGGAATAAATTTAAGAATGTACTAGTTAGCTTGGCCTTTATCACATTCACCTCACTCAGCACTCCTTTACTTTGGAGCCACATTTTGTACTGAACGCATTTCTTCTCTTTTCTCCCTTTCTTGCCTTCTTTCCTCCACCAATGTCATTCTCCTTTACTCCCTCCTTCCCTCCCTACTTTCCTAGACTGCCTTTCTCAGCGATACTCTTTTGTCTCCATTCCACTTGTGCCTTCCTTCTGTGTATCATTTATCTCCTTCCACACTCCTTTCCTTTCCTTTCTTGTCTCCTTTCTTCCCTCCCTCCTTCTCACCATCTGTATTTCCTTCTCACCTTTCTTTTCTTCTTTGCCTTTTTCCTTTCCTCCTTGTTCTTAAAAAATTTCCTTTCTCTTTCTCCCTTTCTTTATCCAATTGTCTCGTTCTCTTTTTTCCCTCCATTTGTCTTCTTGCGCGCTGTCTTCTTCCCTTACCGCAAAACTTTCTTCTTTCCTGTTTTCTTCTTTGTATCGCTTTTCTTTCTTCCGTTCTTCCCTCCTTCCATTTCTTTTCTTATCTGTCTCGCTATTCTCATTTTTATTCTCTCCCTCTCTACCTCATCTCCTTCTCTATTCTTCTTTCTTTTTCTTCTTCTTCTTCTTCTTCTTCTTCTTCTTCTTCTTCTTCTTCTTCTTCTTCTTCTTCTTCTTCTTCTTCTTCTTCTTCTTCTTCTTCTTCTTCTTCTTCTTCTTCTTCTTCTTCTTCTTCTTCTTCTTCTTCTTCTTCTTCTTCTTCTTCTTCTTCTTCTCCTCCTCCTCCTCCTCCTCCTCCTCCTTCTTCTCCACCTTCTCTTTCTCTTTCTCATTTCCTAGGCAGTTCATCTTTACCTTAAGGGAATTACTCTCTCTTTCTCTCAATGCCTCCTTTCACTTTTATATTTGCAAACGTAAGTGACGCATTTCTCTCTCTCTCTCTCTCTCTCTCTCTCTCTCTCTCTCTCTCTCTCTCTCTCTCTCTCTCTCTCTCTCTCTCTCTCTCTCTCTCTCTCTCTCTCTCTCTCTCTCAAGAATTTACAACCTTTACATCCGTGTTTATCTGTTTTCTTTCTTCTCTTTCATTTTTCTTCTTATTCGTTTACCTATTCACTCCTGAGGTTTGATTAGTAATTGTGTACAAGTTCCATCTATTCTAACTGATGCTTTCACATTTTCTCTTTACAAAGTCTCAGTATTTGCTGCCTAAAGTTGATTAATTTTCCAGTCCTGCTTGTTCTTATGACTTTCTTTTCCGTCTCCTTCTCTTTCTCTCTTTCTTGGTCCCCATTGTCATTTCTAAAAAGCTTTGTTTGTCGTATTCTATTTCTCTTGCTTTTTTTTCTCTCTCTCTTGTCTTTTCTCTCTTATTTCTCTCTCTCTCTCTCTCTCTCTCTCTCTCTCTCTCTCTCTCTCTCTCTCTCTCTCTCTCTCTCTCTCTCTCTTTCATCATCAATTCCTCTTTAATGCTTCTATCACTAATATTACTACAACTACTACTACTACTACTACTACTACTACTACTACTACTACTACTACTACTACTACTACTACTACTACTACTACTTTTATTTCTTCTTTTCTGTTTCTTTTCTTTCTTTTCTTCTTTTCTACTTTCTTCTTCTTTTATTATTATTATTATTATTATTATCTTTATTATTATTATTATTATTATTATTATTATTATTATTATTATTATTATTATTATTATTATTATTATTATTATTATTATTATTATTATTATTATTATTATTATTATTATTATTATTATTATTATTATTATTATCATTACTATTATTGTTATTATTATTATTACCACTCTCCTTCTCCAGCTCTTTCATCTCTTAATCATCAGCATCATCATCATCAACAGCAGCATCAGCATCACCATCATCATCATCATCATCATCATCAACTGCTCATTCCTCCTTCATCTTCTTTTTTCCACCACATTCCTCTCTTCTTACACTCTCTTCCCTGTGCCCTCTCTCCAAGCAGGAAGGAAAGGAACGTGCACCTCCCTTCACCTTCATTCCGTGACCTCTTGCTTTCCCTCCCTCTCTCTTCCACCTCAGCTCTCTCCCTCTCCCTCCCCTTCTCTCCTTCTTTCTCTCTTCGCCGCCTGCCTCAGTTGCTTTCACATCCTACACATGCCCTGTCCCTCTCCAGTCCAACTTGCTTACTCATGTTACTTATTCACCTTTACTCATCCCAAGCGACGTGTGTTTCTGCCTCTTAAGTCACTCCAAGTCAAGGTGAAAATAGTAACCGCTTAAAAGGCCGTGTTCGTCAAGGCGTCCAGTAAAGAAAACGGAGAGATGTAGAGAGGAAACGTTTTGGAAAGATTGCAGCATGTGAAGGAGGAAATTATTTATAAAGGTTGAGATTTTGTCGTTAAGGGAGGCGCTGCTTGGTGTTTGTTTGGTCTCTCTCTCTCTCTCTCTCTCTCTCTCTCTCTCTCTCTCTCTCTCTCTCTCTCTCTCTCTCTCTCTCTCTCCTTACTATCTTCCTTCACCCATTCCTCCCTCAACACTATCCTCTCTGCCTGCCTCCCTTCATACCTGCCTGTTTGCTTGGATTCAAGGGTCGCGTGCGTGTCTGCCTTCCTGTAAACCTCCTCCTTCCAAGCTGGTCCCCCTACCAATCTTCCCCACTTTCTTCCTCTCTCCCATTCTCTCCGTCTTGCCTGTCTTTCTCCTTCCCTATCTCTTTATCTTCTCTGTCTGCTTTCAAGGGTCATCTGTGTCTCCTGCGCAAACGTCACAGTAAATGTCAGAGATTAATAAGAGTCTGGAGGGATTTTCTATTTGCATCCTCATGTGTTCCGTTCACTTCCTGAATCATTTAATCTACGACCTCTCGCCTTAACCTCTTCAGTACCATGACACGTTTTTATATTCATTTTGCTTGCTATTTGGTGATTTTATACAGATGCAGACACTTATGTGGTGGACTCAAATAGTTAAGACTCTGGAAATTAATATTCTGACCTCCATAGACCATTCCTCATGTCAATAAAATCGTCTGATTGTACTCAAAACACACGATAAGAATACGTCCCAATACTGAAGGAGTTAAACGTGATTCAAACTTCTGGTGAATGTTTACAAGCTTGAATCTGAAAATTAACACTATAGACTAGGGAGAAGAGGCAAATAAAGAAGTCTAGGAAGAAGAGGCAAATAAAGAGAGAGTGACATTAACAGGAATAAAAATGTAACTGTCCTTTTGCTAGCTAAGAAAATCAAAATGGCTTTAAACAACAAACGTCATATTGTTATTGGTCTTTAGAATTAGAATGATCATATCACTATACCACTATTGCTACGACCATTGTAAATATTACTACACAATATTACAACCTTCACTTTCGTTCCTGTACGATCACCACCAACACCACCACCAAAACCACCACCACCACCATCACCATCACCACAGCCACCACCACCACCACAAATATTTCAAGCATCCAAATATCCACACCATCTCCGCCTTCTTATTTTACTGCCTATCGTAAATCTCTCTCTCTCTCTCTCTCTCTCTCTCTCTCTCTCTCTCTCTCTCTCTCTCTCTCTCTCTCTCTTTCTCTACTCTTACTTTCTGTTTCACACCCTTTCTCTCTTCAACACTTTCTCCTCTTCTCTCACTAATTCCTTTTATTACATCATCGCAAATACTCCTTCAATTTCAAGAAACAATTGCACCTTGCCACTAAAGCTTGATATTTGCACAGGGAGATGTTTCGTTTCTTAGATTTTTGTAAACGATATCATTTTTCATCACCTTTTCTTTCCCTTGTAGTGAAAAAAAATAATAATCCTTTCGTATTAAACTATGAGATAAGTTATGAAAAAGAGGTTCACGTTTTTTTTTTTCCTTTTCTTTTTTATTTTGTTTTGGTTATTTATGAGATATTTTTTTATTATTTTTGTATATACAAGAGAGAGAGAGAGAGAGAGAGAGAGAGAGAGAGAGAGAGAGAGAGAGAGAGAGAGAGAGAGAGAGAGAGTGTGTGTGTGTTAAGATGAAAAGAAAGTTAAGAGGAAACAAGACACCCGAAAGATAAATTCATCTCCCCTTCCTCCTGTTCCTCCTCCTCCTCCTCCTCCTCCTCCTCCTCCTCTTCTTTTTCTTCTTCCTCTCCGTCCCCTACTTCTTACCGTCCTCCTCCTCCTCATATAAGAAAGGGAAAAGCGGAAACATAAAAGAAAATAATCAAGCAAGGGAAGTCACGGGAAGAGAAGGAAGGAAGAATGGAGGTTATAACAACGATGGGGAGGAAGATGACAATGATAGTGATGGAGTGCGTTGGGACATAAATTTTGGCTGTCTCTAGATATTCATTAAGCTGGTCAGAAAACCTCCAGGCGATGTTTGTGACAGTTTAATACCCAGCCAAGTGTGTGTTTGTGTGTGTGTGTGTGTGTGTGTGTGTGTGTGTGTGTGTGTGTGTGTGTGTGTGTGTGTGTGTGTGTGTGTGTGTGTGTGAGAGAGAGAGAGAGAGAGAGAGAAAGATAACTCTCTCTCTCTCTCTCTCTCTCTCTCTCTCTCTCTCTCTCTCTCTCTCTCTCTCTCTCTCTCTCTCTCTCTCTCTCTCTCTCTCTCTTGATAATTTAACCCCAAACTTTTCAAAATTCTTGAAATAAAAAAATACAATACTCTGTAAAACTATATGAGGAGACTGGCTAAGTATCAGTTCATTAATTTTACTCAGCATTACCTATTAAAGTGAAAGTGGTGAAGAAATTGGTAAGGGAGGAGAGCTAATCTGTCAATGAGGCCTCACTCACACTATACCTTTCCTATGTTGGATAATATGGGCAGGTGGAAATGTGGCAACTCATAATGCGTTACTTTTCATTTACTTACTTTTCTATTACAAGTTTACGTCTGCGTCGATGTTCTCCTGTACATGTGTTAAGCTAATTATGATGAGCATTTTAATTATCTTGTTATATGTTTCAGTTTTCCTTTTATCTATTTTTCCTTGTCTTCTGTCTGTGTTTAATCATTTTCTTCGTCTATTTATATTCCTCCCTTGTCTTTATTTTTTCATTCTTTCATTCTTTTCTCTTTTTCTCCCATTCATCTTTCTTTTATCATTTTTTTCTTTTTTACCTTTCTCAATCTTAACCTTCTCTCCATTTCTTTTATTCCTGTATTCATCATCTCTCTCTCTCTCTCTCTCTCTCTCTCTCTCTCTCTCTCTCTCTCTCTCTCTCTCTCTCTCTCTCTCATATTTTCATCCTCCGTTATTCCTTCTCCTACCTCCTCTTGCCCCTCCAGCTCCTCATCCATCATTGGTCAACCACAACGCAATTACCCCATCAAAATCTTCTTTCAGGGTGTAATTATGAGTGGGATTGAGGTACCTAAGCGTGACGTCCATGCGTGAGTGACGTGCACGTGCGTGTATGCTTTGTTGAGTGGACGCCAACTTATTGCTTAGCTTGGGCGTCACCATGGAGATGCCTTCGAAGTAACATTGTAATTTGCGCTTCAGGTCTTTAATCTTTTTCCCTCTTCTTCTCGGATACTGAATTTGTTGTCTCTATTTTTTGTATTGATTCAATGTGTGTGTGTGTGTGTGTGTGTGTGTGTGTGTGTGTGTGTGTGTGTGTGTGTGTGTGTGTGTGTGTGTGTGTGTGTGTGTGTGTGTGTGTGTTATTTCTTTGTCTGTTATTATCAATTCTACTTCCTCTTTATTTATCAACATGTCTGTCGATGTTTATTGATTATTTGTCTAACTATAAGTCTATCTGACAATCTATTTATCGATTCACGACATCGAAAATAATCAAGCACAACCTTAAACAACAACAACAACAACAACAACTACTACTACTACTACTACTACTACTACTAATAATAATAATAATAATAATAATAATAATAATAATAATAATAATAATAATAATAATGCTAATACTATCAATACATAAGAAAAAAAGAACATTAAAAAATCACACAGTCATCCAGTAAATACGCCACACACACACACACACACACACACACACACACACACACACACACACCAACTCTCACTTTCAAATGTTCTGTAAAAGAAAAAAAAAAAAAACAACAACAGATAGAAAAATAATTGAATACAAAAAAAGCACCTCTAATCACGTGATGTCATGCAGGTCATGTCAAGGGTCGTGCAAGGTGTGGCTGATTGACACCAATTACAGGAGGCAGGCAAGCAAGAGACGTGCTGTTGTGATTAGGACGCATTTATGACAATTAACTACCAATGAAGTTGAGTAAGACAGAATGGAAACGAGACGAGACGAGACGAGACGAGACGAGAGAGAGAGAGAGAGAGAGAGAGAGAGAGAGAGAGAGAGAGAGAGAGAGAGAGAGAGAGTGAGAAAAAGGGTGTGGTGGGCGAGGGAGAGGAAGGAAGGTGAAAGATGTAAAGAAACGAGTTTGTAGGTAAGAGGTGAACCAGGGTGAGAGCGAGGAAGTGAAGGAAAAATGAAGGAGTGAAAGAAACTAGGAAAAGTGAAACGAGAGGGAATAAAAGAGTGAGAAAAGTGATAACTGAAGTGAGAGGACGAGAAGTGTGACGAGGAAATGAAGTATAGCAAAAAAAGGAGAAACAAGAAGGAAGGGATAAAAATTTGGTTTAAAAATTAGACGTGAAGGAAAATGGAGTAAAAAAGTCATGTAATCAGGAAAAAATTAAAGTCATCATTTAAAACTTACTTAGCAAATAAGCATAAAAATAGTAAAACTGAAGTAAAATGTACATATAATTAAAGTAAAACCCTGAAAGGAGAACAGGTGACACAGGTAGCTAACTAATAAAGTAATGATATGAACTTGGAGAAAAAAAAGAAAGAAAGAAAAGTAAAAGTAATATATGATCAGAAGTAGCACATTAATGAAGGAAGCTGTAGTGGGACACCTGAGCAAAATGGAATGAACAATATCATTAATAGGTTAAAAAAAAAACAATAATAATGATGACAGCAACAACAACAATAATAATAATGTTGATAATAATAATAATAATAATAATAATAATAATAATAATAATAATAATAATAATAATAATAATGATAATAATAATAATAATAACAATAATAATAATAATAAGACGGACACGTTAGGAGAAAGGGCGTGGTGTGCTATTTCAACCCCTTCAGTACCAAGACGCATACCCTTATCCATTCTCCTGACTATCTGGTGATTTAATACAGCTTCAGAAACTTATATCGGAGAATAACGTGGTGAAGACTCTGGCCATTAATCTTCTGACCTCCATAGACAGTTCACAATGGAAATAAAATCGTCTAATAGGACACAAAACTCTTGGTAAAAAAGCGTCCCACTACTGAAGGAGTTAATACTTTACTTTCACCTTCTCATAAACCATAGTAAGAAGTGAACACGCACTTACCTTACACCTTGGTACCCATTGTGAGTCAGACAGGTCACTGACTGGTTGGCTGACTGGTTGGCTGGCTGGTTGGCTGGCTGGGCGCTGTGGATGCAGAGGAGCTATCAGGGCGTGTCATCGAGAGCGAGGCGAGGTATATTCAAGGTCACACAGAATACTTAACAATTTAATATATATTTAACACTGAACGCTTTATTTATATATTTATCTATTTTTTACTATTAATTTTGATCATGTTAGACAGCATTTGCATTATATTTCTTCTACCTTTGCTTTCTATTAGCTATTTTTCTTCTAGTCTCTCTTTGTGTTCATTAAGTATTTATATTTTTTTTTTATTCTATAGTAATTCACCTTTTTTATATTTCATTTTATAATCAAAGATGAAACGCATATACTGCTGAACTTTTCCCTTGCTGTTTAATGTTCCTCTTCATATTTTGTTCATTGATAATTACTGAATCACATCAAAGTATTTTCAGATTCGCAACTTTATCGTCCTCGTTACTTTTACTTTTCCTGATTGTAACTAAATAATTTTCATTTTTATTCGTTATTTTCTTCAATTTTCACATTTCCTTTCTTGATCATAACAAAACCAACACCCACCTTATTTCTTACTTTCACTCTTTATTTTTTTACCACTTTCCCTCACCAGAAAAATCATTATTACTATTTTTTTTCCACTTCATTGCATTGCGTTAAGTACTTTTATTGTAAAGAAGCATTTTATTCCTCTTTTTATTACTATGATTTTCTTTTATTTTCCTTTCCTCTATTTTTGTTACGGAATATTATGTATAGTAAAAAATATTACTTTCATTTTCTTTCTTCTCCCTTCTTTATGGTCTCTCTCTCTCTCTCTCTCTCTCTCTCTCTCTCTCTCTCTCTCTCTCTCTCGTATGTCCTTGCTTGCATGTTGTAAAGGACAGAAAATGTCGGTAAACACGTAAAAGACAGTGTGTATGTGTGTGTGTGTGTGTGTGTGTGTGTGTGTGTGTGTGTGTGTGTGTGTGTGTGTGTGTGTGTGTGTGTGTGTGTGTGTGTGTGTGTGTGTGTGTGTGTGTGTGTGTGTAATTTAGCACGGTCGCCTGTTGGTCACCCAGCCAACCTTACCCATTACGGAGCGAGCCCAGAGTGTGTGTGTGTGTGTGTGTGTGTGTGTGTGTGTGTGTGTGTGTGTGTGTGTGTGTGTGTGTGTGTGTGTGTTTGTTAGGAACCACCTTGACAATGAGGAGGGTGGGTGGCGGCGGTAGAGACGGATCAGAGAACGGCAAAGGACGTGGCCAAGGTTACGTGAGACCATCAGTGCTTAAACCTGAGTTACCTGGCTGCACTACACACTGCAACTCCCCCCCCACATGACTCAGACTTCCCGTGCCTTCCTTTTACTCGCCGGGGGGAAGACACGCACTTAGTCAGATGGTCCTAACATACTATATGCCTTGAAACAGAAAACGAGTTCTTTCCTTCTCAATGGTTAGAGAAAAATGTGTGTGTGTGTGTGTGTGTGTGTGTGTGTGTGTGTGTGTGTGTGTGTGTGTGTGTGTGTGTGTGTGTGTGTGTGTGTGTGTGTGTGTGTGTGTGTGTGTGTGTGTGTTGCCGTTGTTGCTCCAGTTACTATGGTTGTCATTGTTGTTGTTGTTGTTATTACTATTATTGTTGCTGTTGTTGTTATTTATTTTTCGAATGCCACTTACACTGCACCAAATAAACATGAATGAACATGAAAATCTTTAGTCCAAATACTACTGCTGGTGCTGCTCTTTTTCTTACTGCGACTACTATAGTACTATTACTACTACTGTTACTACTACTACTACTACTACTACTACTACTACTACTACTACTACTACTACTACTACTACCATTACTACTACTTCTGTTACTATTACTTTCCATTCCCTTGTCATCTCCTTTCGTACCCTCTCAGCACTTACCAATACATTCACGTCTTCCCTTAAAACCAAAGAAAGCGTAATAACTCATTCACTTGCCAAAACTTTATATCTCCTCTCTCTCTCTCTCTCTCTCTCTCTCTCTCTCTCTCTCTCTCTCTCTCTCTCTCTCTCTCTCTCTCTCTCTCTTTACACTACGCCACGTAACTACAATCTTCACTCCCTATCATCCCAGCATTCCATCCCTCCCCCTTCACCCTTAGGCAGCGCGGAATCCTTCACCTAAGCTTATTCTGCATAACAAAACAATGGCGGGAGGGTGAAGAAGGGCGAGGGCACAAGCAAAGAAAGGGAGAAAGGTAAAGAGTGGTAGGAAGGGCATGTAAAAGATAGGAAGGCAGTCAGAGAGAAAGAAAAGTTGTGGAAAGGAATATAAACTTTATCCTGTGATTGCTTGTAACCTTCGATCCTTAATATTTCATCTTATTGACCGGAGAGAGAGAGAGAGAGAGAATACTACTCGCATATAAAGTGTTCATCCCTCGGGAAGTCACATATTATGACTATGAAAATCGGCCCAACGAGTAGGAGTATAAAATGAATAAGGAAATGGATTTAATGAGTGAAACAAATATTTGAAGGTAATAAGAAACTGAAAAATAAAAATAAAAATCATATATAAGGAATATCTATGTATTAAGATTCTGGATGATACAGCGTAGATAACATAAATTTTCGTTAAAGGAAATGTAAATTAGCACAGTAGGCCATACGTGGCGAAAAAGAAAACGGTGTGAGAGAGTGAAAAATAAACCTCAGACAGTAAGAGGATGGAGGGTCCAAACAGGCGGAGATTGATGAGGCTGTGGAATGTGTGTGTGTGTGTGTGTGTGTGTGTGTGTGTGTGTGTGTGTGTGTGTGTGTGTGTGTGTGTGTGTGTGTGTGTGTGTGTGCTCGTGTATGCGTTCAGACCTACACAGACGCTTTCCCCTTGCAAATACACAGCCTGAACATCCATTATCAGAAACCACCTGTTTTATCGCCTACTTCTATATATATAAAAACAAAAAGTTATATTGACATGAAAACACGATACTAACCTTCACTTTTACCACAAACACTCATCCATTGTACTCTTTTCACATGTCATCTTCCCTTTCCTTATATACGAAATACCCCTTCTGCTCCACAGCCCTGATACCTCCTTGAGTACCATGACGCGTTTCCATGTTCACTATGCTTACTATTTGGTGATTTTATGCAGCTTCAGAAACTTATGTGGTGATTAGAATGGTGGAGACTGTGGCTATTTATCTTCTAACCTCCACAGACCCTTCCTAATGTCAACAAAATGGTCTAATCATACACAAATCTCAAGGTAAAAAATGTTTTCCAGTATTGAAGGGGTTAAACTCAGGCTACCTTTATTATTTCTATCTCAGTTCAGTGTTATTATTTTTATCCGTCCCCAGTTACTTCACTATATTCCTCAACACCCAGCATACACCCTATCACTCGTTATCTCCTTCCTGTCACCAGATCACATCAGTCGCTATCATCTTCTCTTGGCATTTAATCTCTGTAATATCTAGGATCTACATCTCAGAAGGCTTTTATGTCTAACACTCTTATGCTCAGTCATCCTTCATCTTTCTCTTCTTTGCCTCCGCCTCCAAGCTCTGGCTAACAATTGAGTTGTAAGATTTACGGTAATACGTGAATCTCTCTTAATTCCATCCATTGACAGCCAAATAAACATCGTGGCCCGACGTGCAGTTGAAAAAATAGCGGGACTTAACTGTCTTTTAATGTGTAGATAATGAAAGATGAGGAGATGTGAGGTGAAGGTGATAGGAGGAAAGTGACAGAGGAAAGGCAGAGGAGAAAGAGGGAAGAATAGCAGGCAAGTGAATGGATATGCAATGTTATTGTAGTTTTCCTCTGTGACCTCCTTAAGTTAATGATAGGGTCTCGTTTGTCTGCTTGAGGTTTACCTTTATATCTTATAGTGCGTGTGTTGGGGGCGGCGGGGATTGGGGGTTAGGGGGTTCAGGAACTTTCCCTCTATTATTGATAACATATTTTCTTTCCCTTTTCCTTTTCCAACAGATGTGAAGATTGCACTAGAGTAAATATTTTCTCTTATCTCTTTACACAACACAACACCTGCCTCTACCTCCCCTCCTCTTCTCTTCATAGCTATAAAGGAGGCAGCTGGTAAACTTGACTCAGTGTAAAGAGACTTTCCCATTAGTTTTAAGTGACTACCACCAGCCGTCCCTCGCGAACTTCACTCTCACAAGACAGACCGAATGCGAGAGAATACCGTCAATGGTTATATACCGTTCTCTCAGTTCTGTTGTGCTACATATATCAAACTACTGTGATTATTATTCCACAAACTTTTCACAAATATTATCATTCGCTCTAACAGATCTGTTGCCGATGTGCTTATTCAGTGTTCCTGTGAATATTGTACGAAATTTAATGGAAAAGGCTTATGGCGGGTGTGAAAATAACTGATTGGCTGGAAGGTGATTCTGGACAACAGAGATCGTCTTAAGACATGAGGTGAAATCTACAGAAAGATTTGCAATAGAAAAAGACGTGCATCTCAGCGTGAGGAAAGAGTGGCGTCAGTTACGAAATGCGGAGTCTACTGAATGTGAACGACCCGAGAATGCCGGCTGCGCCCTTCACCTACACACTCGCCAGCGTAAACTCTACCGCAGGGATGGAGTCATCATAGATACATGGAACCCACAGTTTTTTTTCTAAATTCTTCACAGCGAGTAAGTAAAATAAGTGTGATCTATTGGAATATAAATAATGTGTACACTGAACTTGAAAAGCAGAATGTTCAACAATAACTACTTAATTATGACTCGATAGGGTTAAACGAAATGAAAACAGTTTTACCAGTATCTCTTCCTTGTTATGTGACATATCAGAGTAAGATTTTAGATTTCTCTAATCGGGGTGGCAAAGCTTTGTTAGTTCAAAACTGTATGGATAAATTAATACTTAACGTAGACATCAGAGTTGTAGATTAAGTATGGGTAAAGTTACGCATTCTGACAAGAGTGTTGTTTGGTTTTGTGTACGTACAGTGCATTCCCCATAAATGTAAAAAGAATAGATCTAGACTCTACTCTGGCCCTGGCATCGTCACTTAGCGGTCATGCAGCGCTGTATGGCCCGGCTAGTAAGACAAAGCTAGTTAAAGAAACTTTAGATAAAGAAACATTTACTCGAGATATAAGTGACAAAGTTAACATGGAAGCAGACTTAAATACAATGGTGTCGAAAGTGGCAGACGCTGTGTACAGTATATATATATATATATATATATATATATATATATATATATATATATATATATATATATATATATATATATATATATATATATATATATATATATATATATATATATATATATATATATATATATATATATATATATATATATATATATATATATATATATATATATATATATATATATATATATACATATATGACAAGTTGCCAAGGCTCACATTCTGTCTGTCTACCTATCTGTATATCTGACTGTATCTGCTCTAATCCCCACTTCCCAGATCCCATTTCTCTCTCTCTCTCTCTCTCTCTCTCTCTCTCTCTCTCTCTCTCTCTCTCTCTCTCTCTATCTATCTATCTGTGACAACCTGCAGCATTCCCCAGCGCCGTGGATGGTCAAGAAAAGGAGTGTGTGTTGGCGGCGCACGTCTGGGCATGCTAATGTTGTTTTATAGTGTGAAGGTTTTGTGTGTGCTGGAGTTGTTTGTGTGTGAGTGTGTGTGTTTTGCTGGCATTCGTTACGCACATGTAAGTTCTGCTTTCCTTACAGCGGTGTGACTGTGTTTGGTGTTTTGTAATGTGTTTTGTATTGTTACTTTTCCCTTTCTCTCTTTTTCCTTAAAGTATTTGCTACGTGTGTGCGTGTTCTCGTGGTTGAATCGCCTATAAGTGGTTTCTATACATATTATTTCCCCATGGTAAAGATGTGAAGAAAACAAAATGACTAGAATGTTTTTACTTCTTCCTACATTTCCTCCTTCTCTTTTTCCTAGTCGTCCTTTCTACTTCTCTTACACACGAAAAGCATAGTTTCACCTCCATATGTCTTGCTATCACTTTCTCTAATTGATCACAAGTTTCATTTATGCTGTCAAAGTGTAATGAAGCGGCCACAGAGAGCAATTGTGTTGCTAGCGAAGCTCTCATGTGCTGTTGCTCAATTCTGGAACACGGAGTAAAAGAAAAATGTCTATGTGAAAAAAGCTAGTTTTTGTTATGTGATGTGAAATGACCTTGTTTTATTAATTTACAGAGCCGCTGTCCACATGATTTCCCCAGGACCTCTTGGGTCTTGGCAGCGGGTGAGTGTTGGTGTTAATGGTTGTTGTGGTAGTAGTGGTGAAGATGATGCGGCATTTAGTAACAGGTAAGAAATTCTAGTAGAAATGTTGGTGGTGGTGGTGGCGGGAAAGTAACAGCGGTGGATAATAATCACGTTGGAGATAGCATGCAATAATACCAAGTGAATGTGTTGTCTTTTCATGCAAGTTATTTTAATACAATAGTTTGTTCATAGTGAGAAACAGGTAAATATTCATGCACATTACATATCAAATACTTTGACACGGAACTCTGTAACTGAAGCATGTATTTCACCGTAGTTTTTCTCTTCCTCCCTTAACTTAATTCCTTCTCTAGTGGTCTTCTATTCCTCCTCCTTTTCTTCCTCTCCTCCTCGTCCTCTTCCTCTTCCTTCTCTTCTTTCTCCTATTCCTCTTTCTCCTCTGCCTAAATCACGATAACAAAAAGTAGCATTCGTTCAGCGTCAACACCGTCGTCATTCATTTAAGAAAACAACATAAGACAGACGACACAGGCCAACAAAAACGTAATCACTTCTTCATAATAAGCAGTATCGTCTTCCTTCCTGATGGTGGAGGCTGTCTTCTTCAATGAGAGACGCAGAGATCTTGACGGATTGCTCTGTCTGACCCACTGTTCTAGATTACACGCTCTTCTTCCTTCCTTAGCTTACCACTCTCTTTCGTTGGCGATGCTTCAGAGAGAGAGAGAGAGAGAGAGAGAGAGAGAGAGAGAGAGAGAGAGAGAGAGAGAGAGAGAGGACTATCGCACGGAATAGCAAAAAACTCGTTTCTCAATATTTCAGCAACCACATTTTACCTGTTATTATATTTTTTACCCCATTCTTCCTTTCCTCTCTCTCCTTTGGAGGGAAGGAAGGACGCGGAGAGGTGGATTGCGGCAGGAAAGGCAATGAGCGTGCCGAAAGAGAGGACGAATTGTTGCCTTATGTACGTGCTTTGATGTTTGATGTGACTTTTTTAATGGTCTCTGCGTTCGTCACTAACATCATTACTCGTGTATAAAAGATCACTTATCTTGCTCCCCTACGAGGCTGCTTGTGATGAGCTGCTTTTTTTTTATCGTCTAAACTAATAGATGTAAAATTGTATAAAGGAGAAAGATTCCGGCTGTTCTTTTATTTCATCTACGTTTTTTTTTTTTTCTATGTGTAATTAATTCTACTCTGTGCTATAGTCTTTTCATTCCAATGTTAAGCTCCGTTACTAATATTTTGTAGGAACGTTTATCAATCTTTCATTTTTTTTTTTTTTTGTTCTTTTACTCTACAATCTCCGTATTTTATGTAGTTTAATTTACTATTTTTTTCCTCTCCTCATTTCAGTGATTATTTCACAGACTACGGACTCACTCCGATTGTAGATGAAAAAAATCCTTGGTGATAGAAGGGACGAAACAAAAGGACTTGAATTTGTGCTTTATGATCAAAAGGCAATATAAGGATTATAGGGAAAATGAAACGCGGAAGAAAAAATATAGAAGCATACTACTAAAATAAATAGAGATCCAGAAAATGTTCCATCCATTTCTCTTTATGTGTGCACAAAACAGTACACAATTCAAACTAATCTATATTTTGTCAGCTTATCTCTTACAACAAGATCTGTATGACTTCTCAGAATGTGTGGATGTTTCAAAGCAGTTTGTGTCTCTCCCACAGCCATGGTGCCGCTGCTGCTGCTGGTAATGTGTCATGCGGTAAGTAAAACTTTCTTCTCGGTGGTCACAACACACACACACGCACACACACACACACACACACACACACACACACACACACACACACACACACACACACACACACACACACACACACACACACAGAGAGAGAGAGAGAGAGAGAGAGAGAGAGAGAGAGAGAGAGAAGCTCGTGCGTTCGCTACCTAGTGTTCGAAAGTCATCTCTCTACGGAATAATCTTCGTCCTCTCAAGCATTAACCTTTCTGTCCAACAGGTCGTGGCCCAAGTAGAGGAGGTGGCCTTCTCCAATACTCTCACAGCAGGTACGTCACCGCCCTTCAAAGGACACCTCATCATCCCACCACCGCAGTCCTGAACAAACCACACAAATCGCATACAGATTACAGGAGCAACTTGATGTTGTTTGGAAATAACTTGTAAATCACTGAAAACTCAAGTGACAGCATAACGACTTATTCATTCGAGTTACTTCGACTTCGAATGAAATTATTATAATTGTGGATACTGACTCTGATTTAAATGAACTTGCAAATTTGCGCTTTGCACTTCTGACAGAGCGAGGCATTTATCCACTCTCCTTTGCCAAGTATGGTGTTTTTTTTATTTCTTTATTTTTTTACGTAAGAGAGAATACCAGCCAAGGGCAATAAAAATTGTGCCAAAAAAAAGGAGGCTCACTGAAGTGCCGATTCCCCAAAGAAGATGATATAGTTAGAAGGAGACTCCATGTATGGCATAGGAGTCTCTTTTTCTCTCATCATATATTTCACTCGCTCACGTAAGTGTTCAGACTGCCGCAGACGCACAAGTAACTTTGGTGTCAGACTCTTTCAGGTTGCTACTCGATGAATTCCAGCACGCCTTGACCTCATCTGATCTGCATGTGACTTGTGGACTAAAGTGACTGACTGAAGGAGCTGCACTAGTGGATAACATGGCTGAACTCAGATGGCAGATGGCGGTGGTGTGGACGCTCGATGACATACAGAGTGCATGATGGTATTCTTTTTACCTTATTTTCTAATAATGTGAGAACTGCAGTGTTAAGGAAACATCGATCTTTTATTTGTTGAATCACTATTAAGCTAATGAAGAAGAAACAACATCTCGGTTTGGAAAAGAGGGAACAAGCAAGAAAATTTACTGAGATTCTATACGAACAAACGATATATTGCGGTTTAGTAAATAGTGTGCGTGTGGTGAATGCAAAGAATTAGTGGTGAGAATGATAACAGTGTGAAATTATATATATATATATATATATATATATATATATATATATATATATATATATATATATATATATATATATATATATATATATATATATATATATATATATATATATATATATATATATATATATATATATATATATATATATATATATATATATATATATATATATATATATATATATATATATATATATATATATATATATATATATATATATATATATAGAGAGAGAGAGAGAGAGAGAGAGAGAGAGAGAGAGAGAGAGAGAGAGAGAGAAACTGATGTTTTTCTTATCCCTAACAGCGGATATCATCAGCCTCGGAGATGAAGATAATGACATGATCGTTGGAGTGGCTGGCACCGACTATCCGACTTACGCCCAAGTTCCTGACACTTCTTTCAGGTGAATTATTCTTAATTTTTTTTCATCCTCTTTGTAAAATGTCACTTCATACACTTCACAAGACAAACAGTCAAGTGTAAACTGGAAGGATATAGTTTCCATGACTCGTAGCAGTCCTTGTATAAAACATAGCTATCAGAATACATCTGTCATCGGAACAATCTGAATAATGTGTGTTTCAACTTCCACTTACATGCCAGTCTGTCTGAAAACCAAATCATTCTTGTCATATATATATATATATATATATATATATATATATATATATATATATATATATATATATATATATATATATATATATATATATATATATATATATATATATATATATATATATATATATATATATATATATATATATATATATATATATATATATATATATATATATATATATATATATATATATATATATATATATATATATATATATATATATATATATATATATATATATATATATATATATATATATATATATATATATATATATATATATATATATATATATATATATATATATATATATATATATATATATATATATATATATATATATATATATATATATATATATATATATATATATATATATATATATATATATATATATATATATATATATATATATATATATATATATATATGGGCTTTTGATTCTTCTCCTATTCTGATCACTAACACTGAGGATTTCCTAATGCCACTCTTGTTAAATTCTCTATAGAACCTACTAAAGACCTTTATCAGATCCTCTCTTATCCTACATCTTCCTAAGGACTACATTTAGAAGTTTCAATCCCCTTTCGTAAGAAATTATTTTCATCCTTAATATTTCTTTGGTTTAGTTTTTTTCTTCTTTGCACTGATTCTGATAGTTCTAATATGAAAACGGCACTGGCTAAAGGTAACAAAATATATTCAACGAGTTTGTTAATTTTGCGATATTAAGGAAAACGAGTATACTAATGAAGAATTGCAAAAGACAATGTGCTCCTGAAGTTTCTTGATAGTCCTTTTAAAAAAAATTCAAATCATAAAAACATAAATCAATAAGGTTTATCATTAAACTACTTCATATGATTATTTCAAATTCATATAATGAGACGATTTTTTTCTGCAGATGCGAAGACCAGGTGTCACCTGGTTACTACTCCGACCCAGAAACCCAATGTCAAGTGTTTCACATTTGTGTGGCTTACCAAGAGCAGCAGCTGCGACAGTACTCTTTCCTCTGTCCTAACGGTACTATCTTCAGCCAGCAATACTTCGTATGTGTTTGGTGGTACGACTTCGACTGTTCACTTGCTGTTTCCTTCTACGACACCAATACAGAGATTTTCGCTGAATTCCCTGCTGCTGCCCCATCTTCTGTCCAACGAGGCACTTCTCTACCTGCTGAGGGAGCACTCACGACAACTGGACTGCTTGATTTGCGTGGTTCACAGTCTGGTGGCTTGACTGATAAAGATTCTGCAGCACCTAAAAGATTACCAAATTTGTCATCAGAACAACCAAGATTTTTAAGTCAACAGTCGGATGTATCTGGAGAGCAGCAAAGCGCATCACAAGATTTTGCAGGTGGAGTGGTCTCACCATCAGATAGCTTTGCCAGAGAGTTGCCTCAAAATAACTTAGAATCTCCCAATTTTCAGAAAAATACAGAGCAAAATGCGATTGGTGGTGATCCTGGAGACAGTAAAATCTCACAAAGAACAGACCAGAGCCAAACAAAATTTGGTCCTGAGACTGGCTCACCTCAGGAACAACAGGAACGTGATTTCACTCAAGTGCAATCAGGATTCGACTCTACTACAGGGCAAGCAGGATTCGGATTTCCTCAGAATGAAGCAGGATTCGATATAACTGAAGAGCAACAAAAATATGACACTATTCAAGGACTTGACTCCACTCAAGGGCAATCAGACCTTGACTTCATTCAAAATCAGCAAAAGTATGACTCCACCCAAGGCCAAACAACATATGATTCCAGTCAAGGACCAGCAGGATTCGACTCCATTCAAGGGCAAGAAGGATTAGACTCCATTCAAGGGCAAGTAGGATTAGACTCCATTCAAGGGCAGGTAGGATTTGACTCCATCCAAAGGCAAGAAGGATTCGACTCCACTCAAGGGCAAGAAAAATTGGATTCCGTTCAAGAACAGACAGGATTCGACTCCACTCAAGAGCAGACAGGATTTGATTCCACTCAAGGGCAGACAGGATTCGATTCCACTCAAGGGCAAACAAGATTTGATTCCACTCAAGAACAGACAGAATTCGATTCCACTCAAGGGCAAACAGGATTCGGTACCACTCAAGGACAGACAGGATTCGATTCCACTCAAGGGCAAACAGGATTTGATTCCACTCAAGAGCAGAGAAGATTCGATTCCACTCAAGAGCAGAAAGAATTCGACTCCACTCAAGGGCAGACAGAATTTGACTCCACTCAAGGGCAGATAGGATTCGACTACACTCAAGGGCAGACAGGATTTGATTCCACTCAAGAGCAGATAGGATTCGACTCCACTCAAGGGCAGACAGGATTCGGCTCTACTCAAGGGCAAACAGGATTTGATTCCACTCAAGAGCAGACAAGATTCGATTCCACACAAGAGCAGACAGGGTTTGATTCCACTCAAGGGCAGGCAGGATTCGATTCCACTCAAGAGCAGACAGGATTCGATTCCACTCAAGAGCAGAAAGAATTCGACTCCACTCAAGGGCAGACAGGATTCGACTCCACTCAAGGGCAGATAGGATTCGACTCCACTCAAGGGCAGACAGGATTCGATTCCACTCTAGGGCAGACAGGATTCGACTCCACTCAAGGGCAGACAGGATTCGACTCCACTCAAGGGCAGACAGGATTCGATTCCACTCAAGGGCAGGCAGGATTCGACTCCACTCAAGGGGAGACAGGATTCGACTCCACTCAAAGGCAGACAGGATACGATTCCACTCAAAAGCAGACAGGATTCGACTCCACTCAAGGGCAGACAGGATTCGACTCCACTCAAGGGCAGACAGGATTCGATTCCACTCAAGGGCAGACAGGATTCAACTCCCCTCAAGGACAAGCAGGATTTGGCTCCACTCAAGGGCAGGCAGAATTCGATTCCACTCATGAGCAGAAAGGATTCGACTCCACTCAAGGGCAGACAGGATTCGACTCTACTCAAGGGCAGACAGGATTCGATTCCACTCAAGGGCAGACAGGATTCAACTCCCCTCAAGGACAAGCAGGATTTGGCTCCACTCAAGGGCAGGCAGAATTCGATTCCACTCAAGAGCAGAAAGGATTCGACTCCACTCAAGGGCAGACAGGATTCGACTCCACTCAAGGGCAGACAAGATTCGACTCCGCTCAAGGGCAGACAGGATTCGACTCCACTCAAGGGCAGACAGGATTCGACTCCACTCAAGGGCAGACAGGATTCGATTCCACTCAAGGGCAGGCAGGATTCGACTCTACTCAAGGGGAGACAGGATTCGACTCCACTCAAGGGCAGACAGGAATCGATTCCACACAAGTGCAGACAGGATACGATTCCACTCAAGAGCAGACAGGATTCGATTCCACTCAAGGGCAGACAGGATTCGACTCCACTCAAGGGCAGACAGGATTCGACTCCACTCAAGGGCAGACAGGATTCGATTCCACTCAAGGGCAGACAGGATTCGACTCCAATCAAGGGCAGACAGGATTCGACTCCAGTCAAGGGCAGACAGGATTCGATTCCACTCAAGGGCAGGCAGGATTCGACTCCACTCAAGGGGAGACAGGATTGGACTCCACTCAAGGGCAGACAGGATTCGATTCCACTCAAGGGCAGGCAGGATTCGACTCCACTCAAGGGCAGACAGGATTCGACTCCGCTCAAGGGCAGACAGGATTCGACTCCAATCAAGGGCAGACAGGATTCGACTCCAGTCAAGGGCAGACAGGATTCGATTCCACTCAAGGGCAGGCAGGATTCGACTCCACTCAAGGGGAGACAGGATTGGACTCCACTCAAGGGCAGACAGGAATCGATTCCACTCAAGGGCAGACAGGATACGATTCCACTCAAGAGCAGACAGGATTCGACTCCACTCAAGGGCAGACAGGATTCGACTCCACTCAAGGGCAGACAGGATTCGATTCCACTCAAGGCAGACAGGATACGATTCCACTCAAGGCCAGACAGGATTCGATTCCACTCAAGGGCAGACAGGATTCAACTCCCCTCAAGGACAAGCAGGATTTGGCTCCACTCAAGGGCAGGCAGAATTCGATTCCACTCAAGAGCAGAAAGGATTCGACTCCACTCAAGGGCAGACAGGATTCGACTCCACTCAAGGGCAGACAGGATTCGACTCCGCTCAAGGGCAGACAGGATTCGATTCCACTCAAGGGCAGACAGGACTCGACTCCACTCAAGGGCAGACAGGATTTGACTCCACTCAAGGGCAGACAGGATTCGACTCCACTCAAGGACAGGCAGGATTTGGCTCCACTCAAGGGCAGACAGGATTCGACTCCACTCAAGGGCAGACAGGATTCGACTCCACTCAAGGACAGGCAGGATTTGGACTCCACTCAAGGGCAGACAGGATTCGACTCCACTCAAGGGCAGACAGGATTCGACTCCACTCAAGGACAGGCAGGATTTGGCTCCACTCAAGGGCAGATAGGATTCGACTCCACTCAAGGGCAGACAGGATTCGACTCCACTCAAGGGCAGACAGGATTCGACTCCACTCAAGGGCAAACAGGATTCGACTCCACTCAAGGGCAGACAGCATTCGATTCTCCTCAAGGACAGGCAGGATTTGGCTCCACTCAAGGGCAGACAGCATTAGACTCCACTCAAGGACAGGCAGAATTTGGCTCCACTCAAGGGCAGACAGAATTCGACTCCACTCAAGGGCAGACAGGATTCTACTCCACTCAAGGACAAGCAGGATTTGGTTCCACTCAAGGACAGACAGAATTCGACTCCACTCAAGGGCAGACAAGATTCGACTCCACTCAAGGGCAGACAGGATTCGATATCACTTATGGGCAGGCAGAATTCAATTCCTCTCAAGGACAAGCAGGATTCGACTCCTCTCAAGGACAAGCAGGAATTGACTCTTCTCCAGGGCAGGCAGGAATTGACTCCACTCAAGGACAACAAGAGTATGATTCAACTCAAGGACTTGGATTTAGTTCCATCCAAGGACAGGTTGAATTCGGTTCTACTCAAGGACAAACCAGTATCGATTCCACTGAAGGACAAACAAGACTTGATTCCAATCAAAGAGAAACAGGAAATCAAGGACAAGCAAAGTTTGATTCTAATCAAGAACAAATAGGATTCGATTCCACTGAAGGTCAAATAGGATTTGATTCTGCGGTAGGACAATTGGGATTCCATTCCAGCCAAGGAAAATTAGAATTACACTCAAATCAAGAAGAAGCAGAAATCGATTTCACCCTAGGGCAAAAAGACTATAGCTCAACTCAAAGAGAAATGAAATTTGATTCCATTCAGGGAAAAACAAAAGTTGATTCCACTCAAAGTCAACCAGATTATCGTTCTAGTCAAGGACAACAGGAATATGCTAGCTCTACTCAAGGACAAACAGGATTTGATTCTGTTCAACAACAAAAAGAATTTGATTCCACTCAAGGACAAACTGAATTCGATTCCATCCATACACAAATAAGATTCGATTCCACACAAGGACAAACAGGTTTTGACTCCATCCAAGAGCAAACAGGATTCGATTCTGCTCAAGGACAGCCCCTATTTGAATCTTCGAAAGTGCAAATAGGACACCACACAACTAAACAGCAAACAGGACTTGTCTCCACTACAGAACAAACAAAATTTGACTCATCTCAAAGAGAAGGATTCGAGTCTGAGTATAATCAAGCAGGATACGATTCTATTAAAGGGCAAGTTGACTTTGTTGCTATACAAGGACAAGAAATGACTGAATCTGCTCAAAATCAACCAGATCTTGCTTCTAAACAAGAGCAAAAGGAATTCAGTTTCACACAAGACCAAGTGGTATTGGACACCACTCAAAGAAAACATGGATCTGACTTTTCTCGAGAACCAGAAGAATATGAATTAATTAAAGGGCAAACAGAATTTGATTCTCCTCAGACACAATCTAAATTCGACACTAATCAAGTAGGATTCGACTCTACTCAAGAACAATCACTTGACACAAACCAAAGTCAAGCAGGAATTGGCTCTACAAATTACCAAGGACTCAGCTTCACTTCAGAACCTGGCTCCATTAGAGGGCAAGAGCTTGATCCCACCCAAGGCCAGTCAGGATTGAGCACCATTAAAGAGCAGACAGGATTCGATTCAGTTCAAGGAGAAGCAGAATTCAACACCAATCAGAAACAAGAAAGTCACGGACAAGGAATATTCGGCTCCACTCCAGCACAAGAAGAATATAACTATACTAAGGGACAAGAATTTGATTTTACTCAAGGGCAACAAGGACAAGGATTTGACTCCACTCAGGGACAAGAATTCGATATCGCTCAAAAACAAGGATTAGACTCCACTCAAGGACAAGGATTCGATTCCATTCAAGGACAAGGATTCGACTTCGCTCAAGGACAACGATTTGATGTCACTCAAGAACAAGGATTCGACGTCACTCAAGGACAAGGATTCGACTCCACTCAAGGACAAGGATTCGATTCTACTCAAGGACAAGGATTTGATTCCACTCAAGGACAAAGATTCGATAACACTCTAGGACAAGGATTCGATGTCATTCAAGAACAAGGATTCGACATTAATCAAGGACAAGGATTCAACATCAATCAAGGACAAGGATTCGATCTCATTCAAGGACAAGTACTCGATTCCACTCAAGGACAAAGATTCGACGTCACCCAAGGACAAGGATTCAACATCACTCAGGGACAAACAGGAATTGATTCCACTAAAGGACAAACAAAATCGGATTCCCTTCAGCTCCTTGGACGTTTTGATTCCATTCAAGGACAAGCGGGATATGATGGCACTCAAGAGCAAGTGGAATTTGATTCTATTCATGGGGAGGCCGGTTACGACTCCACTCAAGAGATAACAGGATTTGATTCTAGTCAAAAGCAAACAGAAATTGGTTCTTTTCAAAGCCAAGCAGAATTTGCTGTTTCTCAAGGGCAAACAGCAATCGACTCTGTCCAAGGTGAGAGGGAACTTGGTTCAACTGAAAATAAAAAACATGGCACAAATAAGATTCTAGAAGGAAAAGACGATTTCTTGCTAATATCTGAGCAGGATGGAACTAGAGTAGAATTTAGCCAGTTGAGTCCTGGTGAGACACCTGACCAAGCACAAGGAATATTGGGATCTATTGCAAATCAAGCTCTGTCCTCCTTCCATTCTGATCAATCTGAAAATGTAAACACAGATTCTAAGTTGGCAGGGAAAGAGGATATGAGTCAATTCGTGGTTAGTGAAGATCAACAAACACAGCGACAAGAAGGGGAAGGATACAGCTACCCTGTACCTACCACGAATCTTTCACCTGAGAGAAACAATGTGCAGTCATATACCTTCGACAAGCCAGTGAACGTGAGGAGTGAAATTGATGTTGAGCGCCAAGCTCTTCCTAACGACGACAAACAATATGAAAATGATGTTTTGCTAATAGTTGGTCCAGATGCAGGGAGCCAGCAAGTAGTTTCCAACACTGGACCTCACGACAGCACCATCGTCACCATCCATGACACCTCTGCCTCTGGCACCCTTGGTACTACCTCCACTCTCCTTCAAGACACCTTAACAACAACTCATCATGACACTCTATCCACAGGTCATAGCGCCATTCCCTGTCCTCATGACACTACCAGCAACACTCATCTGCAAAACACTGCCACTAGCACCCAAGACACAGTCAGTGGTGTCCTAGACATCAATACCGCTACAATAGACACTCTTGGACCCATTGATGTGCACACTCCAACTAACAGCTTGGTAGGGGAGGGAAACGTACTTCGGAATGAAGGGCTTCTGATACGGACTCAGCTTGATAGTCAGGATCAGATAAGTCAGATTATGCAAAATCAGGCCAGTCATGGAGAAGTAAGACAAAGCGAAAACATTCAGGACACACTTGGTCAAACTCAAAACATTCAAAGTGAGCTTCCTAGTTTACTAGGCAACTATGATTCTCTAAGTTCTTTGGCTCCTCATACTAATCTAGATATTGCAAACCAAGACCATGTAGAAGCACACAATAAACAGAACCAAAACTTTTCAGATCAAGGACATACATTCAACAGTCAGAAAAACCAAAGACATTTCTTACCAGT
>NC_059289.1:11058425-11138425 GCF_017591435.1 Portunus trituberculatus | reverse complement strand
TTCAGGAACGACTCCTTAATAAGTTGGGTGCCAACGCCTATGCCTTCCATGTGGCTCTGCCTGAAAACGCTCCATGCTCCATCACCATTGACAGTGGGGATGATTCATCGGTGAGTAACTATTACATGTATACCCTAGCTGCAATACAGACTGCTAACTAATACCTAGATATTGATAACTTAGATATTGTTTAATAAGAAAAATAACAGAGAATGAAGACTGCTGCAAGGTGTTAATTGCTCTCAATTCCCTCCTCTTTATCCGTATTGACACTCCACACTCACATATTAGTGAAATATCATCACAATCAGTTTGATGTTAAAATATATATCAACAAATTAATTTCAAGATCAAAATTAAAGCTAAAATATGCATTTTATCTTTTTTTTTTTTTTTTTATATCCATATTGCACACTTCCCGGTTCGGAAATAAAAAGTACATCTCTTTGTAACGGTTTCCTTATGCCAAACAGAATGGTTTTCGTTAGGAGGCCCCGTCCTTTTCTTAATAAATATATAAACAGAAGAAAATTAAATAAGATAAAATAACAATATTAATATATACTCGTGTTCTTTACAGACCCAGCCCCTTGGTGTGATCTATGACCTCCGGCTGTACGTGTCCGATCGCAAAGATGAACGCCCTCACCGGCGTAATTCCGTTTGTTTCTCCGTCCGTAAGGTTCAATATGCCAACCCGCAAGGTTCCAACCGCCAGCCCCAAACCCTCGTGAGCAAGAGCTTCACTCTCTCTCCCGGCAAGCTAAACCTCGAGGTTTGCCTTGAGCGTGACCTCTACTTCCACGGGCAACAAGTGCCGGTTAATCTCAACATCAACAACGCCTCCAAGAAGACGGTCAAAAGCGTGAAGGCCCAAGTGATCCAGCACGTGGAAGTCACCATGACCAACAGCCACTTTAGTCGCGTGGTGTCTTCTCTGGAATCTCGCGAGGGATGTCCCGTTACACCCGGTGCTAACCTCACCAAGACCTTCTCCCTCACCCCTCTCGCTTCTACAAACAAGAAACGCTTTGGCATCGCCCTCGACGGCCAGGTCAAGGATCAGGACGCCAATTTGGCGTCTTCCACCGTGATGGCGGCTGGTAAAAATCCCAACGACGCCTTAGGCATCATCGTGTCTTATTCTCTCCGTGTGAAGCTGAACTGCGGCGCCATTGCCGGCGAATTAGTTGCTGACCTTCCTTTCAAGCTGATGCATCCTGATCCAACCCAGAAGCCTTCCCTCCGCAAGATTCAGTCCAGCGATATGGATATCGAAGAATTCTCTCAACTCCGACGCGGAGAGTCCATCGCTGACGACTAGACATGCAGCGGAACATACTTACCTTTCCTGACCATTTTCTCATAATTTATCTAATTAAGCATTATTTTTTTTCAGTTCACTTGTATTTCTTTTAATCAATTTTTGTTTATTTCCTTGTTTTCTAATTTTCTGTAAGTTGAAAATCTATTTTCATTTAATAAAATTGGCAACCCCCCACCCATCTCTGTTGTATAATAACCATCATAAGCCACTGAGCAATACAAAACCGTTTAACTCTTTTGTGCTGTTGTGTTACCATGACAGGAACATTTCCTCTTACATTGCTCTTACCAACACTGCAACATCCTCCTTAACTCTCTGAAATGTTACCAATGCCAGCAACATTCACTTTTACTTTCTGCATTCTATCTAAACCCAAAATAGTCTATCATACTCCCTATCAAAAGTTTATAACTCTGCAGTGTTACCAACACCCATAACGTTCTCTAAGATTTACTGTATTACCAACACCCACAATATTCTTGCACGGTTACCAACCATTCTTCTTTAGTGCTTGTAGTGTTACCAACACTCAGCATGTTCTGTTCCTCCATGTGCAGTATACTATTGAAATCCAAAAAAAATCACCATTCAACCTTTGTAATCTACTAAGTGTTATCATTAGCCCAATTTTTTTTTTTTTTTTTATAGAAGAGAGAAAAACTGGCCAAAGGCAACAAGAATTATTAAGCAAAAATATGCCACTATCCGAGCAGGGCCTAGAGAGCTAGACAAAAAAAATGGGGTGTCTTGAAACTCCTTCTTAAATGAGTTTAGGTCATCGGCAGATGGAAATATGAAAGCAGACACGAAGTTCCAGAGTTTACCAGAGAAAGGGATGAATGATTAAGAGTATAGATTAGTTAACTCTTGCGTTAGAGAGATGAACAAAATGTTTCAATGAGAGAAAGAAGGTTTTGTACAGCGAGGCCACGGGAAGAGGGGGAGGACTGCAGGTAATAACCAAAAAACGGTAGAAGATACCAAGAGATGCAACAATGCAACGGAGAGAAAAAGGCTGATAACAGTCAGCCAAAGAAGAGGAATTGTTAGACGTAAAGCTTTTGATTCCATCCTATCTAATAAAACATTATTAGTGGAAGCCCTCATACATGCGAAGAATATTCCATACATGGGCAGATAATGTTCCCTGTACAGAAAAAGCAGCGGGGATGAAAAAAAAAAAAAACATTTTCTCCTTTACTTTTATAAACAGGGCAATAATAGAAGATAGCATGATACAAAGGTTTGTTTAGATATCCTTAGACTGTCATATTTTGACAAAGAGTCTGGTATTTGATAACTGTGTTGGTAAAAACATACTAAAAGTTTTATTAGTATTGATTACAGTTAACCAGTATGCTTAGTCATTCATTCATTCCTTTCTCTGGTAAACTATGCCTTTCCACCTTTCTATGACTTGAACTTTTTAAAGATTTCAAGGAACTTATCCCATACTTTCGATTAATGCTTTTGACCCTGTTCAGAATCTGGGAGATCAGTGGGCCTTTATCTTTTAATCCCAATTTTTGTTGCCCTTGGCTCGTTCCCCTCCTATTTAAGAAAATATAAATGATAATGATAAAAAAAAATCTTGTACCAATAGAAATCATGAGAATCTTGTATCATAAACATATATTTCCTCACGTATCCTACTGTAACACCGTATCTTCGATTATTCTAAGCACCCTTATAATTTGAATACCCTCCACAAGGAAATAATCAGAATAACGACAAATAGTGACTTCCTCGCAAACACCCTTCTAATCTTTAAAACCTTGGACATCCTGCAGCTTTCTGGCCTATTCAATTTCTCAATGCCACCTTCATGTTTAAGCACCTCTCATCCAACCCTACACCGCAAGCCTATAACCATTCCTTATGTAACTGACACACCTTACAGATTTCTCACCACAATTTAATCTTTTACCGACATTCACTGGAAGATCATTTTTTTGTGTGAACTTCAAACAATTGATATTTTACTAATCTCACCCCCTTCCCTCTCTCAGCCTGGGTAGACAAAGTGTCACGTAGCCTATTATTATATTTGCCGTTAATTACAGCCATGCTAGCATTGTGTAATACTTATTGGCAAGTCGCCTGCCCGTCAATACTACTCGTCTCGTTGTTATCACCAAAACTTGTAGAAATGATGACGTGTTGACGCGGATTGACAGGAGGTGAAATTGTGAGTCATTCAATCCTTTCTACAAATTTTGAGGTATTGTAGTATTCATTTAGTGACTTCTTCATATCAATTATATTTTTTTTCTTGCGATAGCATTTCAAGATCACATCAAAATGTTGAATCGCATCAAACCTGTTGCATGGGTTGTTTGTGTTGTTCCGCCCATGTATGCAATACCTAACAAAATACATAACAAAAATTTATTTTATAAAACACATGGATTCGTGTAAATATCAATGTTGTATTGTGTGCTTCGTGCACTGACCGGGTAACTCACTGAAGGTCAAGTACAGAAAAGGCTTCCACTTCAGCACCAGTTAATAGGATTTGAATGTTTAGAATGAACACCTTGAAAAGTGATGACACCGTGCAGCCAAATAAGATCAGTGGCTCCCAATATAACCGGGGCTTCACCTGAACCACCTCCACTTAGACTCGTGACACACGTCTGGCGCACTACTCCCTGACGCTCCTCACAGATCATTCCAGGGTGGCGGCTATTACAGTTTTCAAGAAGAAATCTCAGAATGGTGAGAGAGAGAGAGAGAGAGAGAGAGAGAGAGAGAGAGAGAGAGAGAGAGAGAGAGAGAGAGAGAGAGAGAGAGAGAGAGGAAAGGGGGTAAATATATGTAAAAAGAACAGTAAAAAAGAAAATGTTAATTAGTAAAAAGAAAGAAAATGTGAATGTTTTTCTTCACCATTCGACCAAAGAACTGTCCTTTCAGGCAAAGTTACTGCTTACCTCATTAACCGAGACTTCGTTGACCACGTCAGCCACACCTCTCCTGTGGATGGTGTGGTAGTGGTCGATAATGACTACCTCCGTGGCAGGAGGGTGTTTGCCCGCGTGGCGGTCACCTACCGCTATGGACGGGAGGAGGATGAGGTGATGGGACTTCACTTCAATAAAGAACTAGAGCTTGTCAACACTCAGATTGCCCCCAACGATGGAAAAAATGAAATTAGTGATGTTCAGGAACGACTTATCAAGTCTCTGGGGACCAACGCCTATGCCTTCAGTGTGGCTCTACCTCAAAACGCTCCTTCCTCTGTCACCATCGATAGCGGAAACGACATGGACGTGAGTCCATTGTAATCCTTTCTGTTTCATGCTGTGCAATACGATATAGGTTAGAAATATTTTTGCTCTATTTTTTGTAAATTAATTCTGATGCGTAACTTTCTGATTTCACCTACAGACGCAACCTCTGGGCGTGAGTTATGAACTAGCGCTCTGTCTCTCAGGTCATAGAGAAGATAAGTACCGCAAACGCAATTCCGTCACCTTCGCTGTCCGCAAAATCTTGGCCGGATGGAGAGGATGCAATTTCCGTCAACCACAGACCATCGTCAGCAAAGGATTCACAACCGCACCTGGCAGACTGACATTACAAATTTCTCTGAGTCAAGAAGTGTACTTCCACGGACAGCCACTGACGGTAACTCTAAACATCAATAATGCGTCAAAGAAGACTGTCAAGACCGTGAAGGCTCAGGTGGTCCAGCACGTGGAAGTCACAATGACCAGTAATCACTTCAGCCGTGTGGTGTCCTCTCTCGAAACTCGTAAAGGGTGCCCCATCAACCCTGGTGCAAGCCACACCAAGACCTTCTCTCTCACCCCTCTTGTTTCTTCAAACCAAAAACGTTTTGGCATCGCCCTCGACGGTCAGGTCAAGGATCAGGAAGCCAACTTGGCGTCTTCCACTGTGGTAGAGACTGGCAAGAACGTAAATGACACCTTGGGTATTATTGTGTCTTATTCTTTAAATGTGAGGTTAATTTGTGGCGCCATTGGCGGTGAACTGACTGCTGACCTCCCTTTCAAGCTGATGCACTCTGGCCCTGCCGTCCAAGAGCCGAGTTTAAGAAAAACTCGTTCCTGTAGTAACTTTACCTCACAGGATTGCTAATTCTCGCAGCGGTCTAATCCATTTCAGAGTTCAGAGTGGGCACGCGATCCTAAATGGTGATGGAAACGTTCCCTCCTTCTACCTGTATTACTTTTCTTCTTGAAAAAAAAAAAAGAATAAATAAAATAAATAAATAAATAAATTATAAATATATATATATATATATATATATATATATATATATATATATATATATATATATATATATATATATATATATATATATATATATATATATATATATATATATATATATATATATATATATATATATATATATATATATATATATATATATATATATATATATATATATATATATATATATATATATATATATATATATATATATATATATATATATATATATATATATATATATATATATATATATATATATATATATATAACTGTGTGTGTGTGTGTGTGTGTGTGTGTGTGTGTGTGTGTGTGTGTGTGTGTGTGTGTGTGTGTGTGTGTGTGTGTGTGTGTGTGTGTGTGTGTGTGTGGGTGTGAAACTAATTAGCACAATTTTTCCTGGAGCACAAATATATTGACTTGAAAGTGTTTAAAACACAGTTTGAATGTTATACATATTTTTTTTTACTTTTTTAATAAAAAATATACTTGTGTTTGTGTGAATTTTATTTTCATATTTCAGCACACTTATCTTCGTCAGCTTAACACAATATGACAATGATAACACTGGAAAATTCTTCTTGGCTTTATGATACCAGTAAATAACTGAATGAATGAATGAATAAATCACAAAATGAATAAGCTCAAGATAAAAACTGTAATACAATGTCAAATACAACATGTACAAAAAGTGTGTAGAAGAAACTGGGTCAGAGGAGAGATCACGTGAGGTAAAACAGGAAGAGGTTTAGCAAATCCTCAACTATCATGGTAATATTGTACCACATGAGAGCACGCGCGCGGCGAACATGGTAACAATGACTAATATGTTCCCTCCTTGATTTGTCTATGCATTTACATCTCATTTGGTAACTTATTGCATACTGAGTTGCATTTTCTACCAAAACACCTTATCCCAAAAGAAATGACCTGGTGTTCACATTCAGTAATTACTCTGCTAGGAAGTAAATTTTCTTACCGTTTTGAATTGGACTTTGAAATGAATTTACGGAAAACAATCAGCAAGAGAAAGCATCAGTTAGTAAGTTATTATGTTCACGTGTTCTACGGTGGCAAGTCTTAGAAAGCATCAGTTACTAAGTTATTAAGTTCACGTGTTCTACGGTGGCAAGTCTTAGAGATGCAGAAGCTTCATTTCATCGTAAGTATAAGTCTTAATCTGTGACTATGGCCATCCTTTATATTAGTTAGTAAGTCTAAAAGCTCGTGTAACTTTCCATAAATGTAAACAACCATGATATGCCACATATTTTTATTGTGATTTATTTATTTATTTATAATTGTTATTATTACTATTTTTTATTATTTATTTATTTTTGTGTTTTATTTTTCATTTTTTTATTTATCTATTTTTTTTTTTTTTTTTTTACTTTCATGTGCATCTGATTATTTTCAAGTTATAAAGATCGGTTCATGATAATTTCGAGTGATTATCTGTGCCGGTAGACCAGTCTGTAATTACGTTGTGGCATGTAGCCTAGCTATATTTCAAGAGCTAAATATAAAGTTATGGTTGTTTCACAGGAACTCCATGGATTCTGACAAGTCACTGCTTACTCATGAAGAACTACCTCGTCTAACTAAGAAAAAGGAGTTCATATAGGAAAGTGATACAAAGTTATCATTGTGTTGCTTTTTTCGACTAATTAATCAATTTCCTGCGATTTATTTTTAATCAGTTAACTAGTTTTGATAAGGATTTTGTTGTATCTTTCTGTTTTAACTTTTCCTTTTTCTTTCTTTCTTTATTTATTTATTTATTTTATTTATTTCATTTTATTTATTTATTCATTTATTTTATTTATTTATTTATTTTTTTTTTTTTTGCTTGCTTCCCAAGAACTAGTGCATGTTTCTGAAGTGACTGATCACACTACCTTAGAAAAGATATTAAGACAAAACAATATCATACCACGATGACGGTGCACCTCAAATGGGAACCAGCACCTGTCAGGAGACAAGCTAGTCACCACCCTCTATGACAACCGCCACCGCACCTCCACCACCACCACCATCATCACCATTATCAACACACAGTATATCACCAATATCAATACCATCGTTCAGCGTATCATTATCATCACCACCACCTATGCCACCAACACGCACAACACAAACACTAAGCGCATCACAACTTTCACATTATTTCGTGTCAGAATTGGAGCCTGGCACATAATTTTTATTTAGAATAAATCTATTGGATCTTTTTCTCGGATTTCATATCAGCCAAATTTCAAACTCTTAATTGGATGCTAAAGGTAAATATACAACACTTGCCGAAACAGAAAGGCAGTTAGGTTTCAGTACAGGGCATACTCTACCTTCCTAAGATATTAGAGACGATTCAGCCAGCAACAGATATTTCACTAGTGTAACAATTGCCATACAGCAGGAAGTGGAAAGCATATTTCCCTGTTATTGTTTTCCAGCGCAGGTAATTGTCCTTGATTCTTGACCGGAATCAGAAGGTGAAAGCGTAAGTATGATGTGTGTAACAAACTCAGATTGCAAGAAAAATATCTGTGAGGGTTACACAGGAGCCACCTACTCATACTCACCCAGCGGCTGAATATTACCATATCAAAGTTAAATTCTTTAAAGATTATATTTCCTGCTATAGCTATAATTAAACTTTTGTCGCCATTACTTCTATACTTAACGACAACTACAACATCTCGCCCCGGAAAACAAGACACTAACCAGGTAATAATATGGATTAAAAACATCATATAATCACGTTGAGTATTAGACAACTGGGTGAATTATATCTATCATTCTTACATAAAACAAATTATATACAAATGTTTCTCTGCCCAGATCTAATCTCACGTCTACCTGTTGGCTTATGCGTATATAAAGCGCAACAGATTGCCCTGCCCAGTACACTGAGAGGCTGAACAACGCAGTGATGCACGGAGGCCAGACAGGTCGGGCGCTGCTACTGCTGCTGGCAGCCTGCACACTCGCTGGTGGCCAGCAGACCAAACTACAGGCCATAGAATGCCCTTTCCCAGGTAGAGAGAGAGAGAGAGAGAGAGAGTGTGTGTGTGTGTGTGTGTGTGTGTGTGTGTGTTCAATATTTCAAGTTCAAATTCAATATTTTATTGCCATAGAATTTGAAATACATAACTCATCATCGATATTAAGAGCAGGTATGGCACGGTCTGACGTCTCCCTTGCAGATTAATTATATTTTCATTTATTCAAAATGTGGCATACACAACAAGAAACAGATGTAATAAGATTGATTAATCTTCTTATACTTGTTACTTTCAAGTTCCAAAACCTTGGGCTTGAGTACATTATGCAGTGCTTATACAAATTTGTGCGATGCCGTAGACATACTAGATTAACATCGGTCTCTGTTGAATGTGAACTTTTGACCAACCTGAGTAATGTGTCATTTGACATTAGTTACATTTCTAGAAATACATTTAGTGTGTGTGTGTGTGTGTGTGTGTGTGTGTGTGTGTGTGTGTGTGTGTGTGTGTGTGTGTGTGTGAGTTAGTCAAGTCAGTTATGGAGTGCGTTCCAGCAAGTGAAATCAAAATGTAATATGAACTTTAACCTGAAAACAATGACTGGAAAAAGCATGTACGTTTGTACGATGAGATCAGAGCACAGATGAATATTCTGCGATAAAAAGGAACTAAAAGCCGTGTCACACATGCAGACGAAAGATCTCTCAACATGTTGGTAGTTTTTATTGGATATTAGGCAAACCGAGCAACAAGTAACAGAATTTGAAATGAAAAAAAAAAAAAACTGAAATGGTAGCGTTGCGGCCATGTTAGGAATATTTTGAGTCAAATGGCAGTAATGCTATAAGCTATAAATATAAATTGAATATAAACAATTGTATTGTACGAGAAAAATTATAAAAAAAAAGTACAAGTGGGATTGTGCAACTGTGGTGTGTGACATCATCTATTGTGTTTATTTGACAAGTGCTTATGATAAATTATAAACTGTGTCGTGATCGAGTCCGTCGCCAAGTACGATTTACTGGAGTGTGCAAACTCGACACAACTTCACTGCACTTATGAAAGATTTTTCTTGTGGTATGGGATCATATATATATATATATATATATATATATATATATATATATATATATATATATATATATATATATATATATATATAATTTTGTCCAACCTCACTGGGATGACACTCAATAGGAGGAATTTTCTTAAATAATACCAGAAATATTTCTCATTTTACCATTCGTATAGCAGATTTAATACTATTCAGAAGCTCATTGTGATCTCGTTTTATGACATAAAATACCATAATACTTTAATAAAGATGGTCCAGTGCATCCCATTATAATACAGAAAATATCATTGGTATTTTATTCTTTGTCTATGACTTTCCTTTCCATCTCTAGTGAGTCAGAAAAAGAAACATCACATAATCTGAAAGCATCATTATGCAGTAGTTGTAAAACGTACTACACGGGTATGTACTCTGCATATATATAGGACCTATTGCCCATGACTAATTTGCAGTGTACCTGAAGACAGGTGAATTGGAAATAGGAAAAAGAAAGCCCATCACGGGGTAAGTGAAGGTTATGAAAGTTCACAAATAAAAAGCAAAGATGAGGAATAGCTGTCCGGATGATGGAGTGATATGGCGTAATCCACATACATGATCTTGACCTGTAGAGGGTCAGTCGGTGGCGTCGGAAGAGGAGTGCGGCAAGTACACGGCATGCGAGTGGACAAACAGCCGCTGTCACATGGTGGACAACGTGGCGGGTGGATACGTGGTGGACAGCAGCCCAGAGGACACCGGTAGAGGATTCAAGGTACAATTACATCCCAATGAAGCATTTTTTCTAATAACCTGCAGGTAGCCATTGCTGCTACTGTTCGCAAAAAGTATCTATACCCCATGTTTCTGGTATTCCTGTAACAACAGAGAAATGGCAGGTCTTTTCACAAGCTCGTTCTGTTTACTGGAACGTTGAAGGAGTTGGTGCTAAGACAAGTGTATCCCACTGATCAGATAAGGTTGATTAGACAGGAGCAGGTAGTAGTAGTAGTAGTAGTAGTAGTAGTAGTAGTAGTAGTAGTAGTAGTAGTAGTAGTAGTAGTAGTAGTAGTAGTTGTTGTTGTTGTTGTTGTTGTTGTTGTTGTTGTTGTTGTTGTTGTTGTTGTTGTTGTTGTTGTTGTTGTTGTTGTTGTTGTTGTTGTTGTTGTTGTTGTTGTTGTTGTTGTTGTTGTTGTAGAGCAGTAACTACAAAATTAATGAAGCCCACCCTTCTGCCTCCCATCCTGTAGGTCAATCTCCGAAAGAGTGACCCTAGTGTGACAATGTTTGGCCATGATGAATCCAACCTGATCTTCGAAGTCATCCACCACGAGGACTACCACCTGCAGATTAAGGTGAGAACTCCTCATGTGTAAGAGTGATTTCATACCAATACCGATAGAGTGACAGGTGTTAAGCAACATCAATGAGAATATATGAGAAACCAATTTGGTATTGCCAGTAATTAATTTTTTTTTTCAATATTCTTTAACTCTTGCAATAGGGAAGTGGATAGAATACAGTTGAGGAAAATAGCAGACCCCCACTTAGGCAGCTAAGTTTAGGCTAAGGTTTAGGGAAGGCCTTCACTGCTTTAGTGTGGGCTAGGCTTGCAACAGCAGCCACTAGCCACCATGGTTTACTCAGTAGCACCTTCCTTTTTCTTACTCTCTTTGTCTCCATTTGCTTGGTATTGAATGCCAATTAAGACAAATCTTCATCTGCATGTTGGTGTTTCCCATTTTCATATGGGGTCACATCTCTTCACTAGTCATTCCATTGGTTCTAGTCCCTCACTTGCTCCTCCCCCAGCTGTCTCTCTCTGAGATCTTTCTTCAGTTGGTCCTTCCACCATCTACGTCTGCCCTGCACATCCATCTCCATCACTCTCACTTTTCTTCTCAGTTTTCCTCTCTCCTCTTCACATGCTTGAACCACTGTAATTTCCTTTCCTGCACTTTCACCGACACCTCCACCACCTTCCATGTACATACCTCTGATCCAGTCATTTCGTATCCTGTCCGCCCTCATCACCCCCACACATCCCCCTGTGACATCCAGCTTCGCTGCTTGTACCTTTTTCAATGTCCGCCCTCGTCATCCCCACACATCCCCCTGTGACATCCAGCTTCGCTGCTTGTACCTTTTTCAATGGACATGTTTTTGCTCTGTATAGCAGTGCTGGCTTCACAACTGCCTTGTACACTTTACCTTTCACTCGTTATAGCACTAATTTTCTTGTCACATAGCACTCCTGAAGTTTTATTTCAGGTCAATCTCTCTTTCTAGGTCTCCATCCTTCACAAGTAGGAGTCAAGATATTTGAAGGCACTCACCTTCACCAGCTTGTGGTCCTGTATGAACAGGTCGCCACTAAACTCCACATACTCTGTTTTCTATCTGCTTACCTTCAGTTCATAATCCTCCAATAAATCCCTTCATAGCTACAGTCTCTCTTGCTGTTCTTCTCAACTCTGAGACCAAGACTATATTGTCTACAAAGAGCATACTCCATGGAGCCTCCGTTGTTACCTCCTCCACCAATGCATCCAAAAGATGGTTAAATACGAAGGGGCTAAGAGCTGATCCCTGATGGAGTCCAAGTCTCACTGAAAAGGCTCTGTAGTGCCAAATGTACTTTTTACTCTTGCCATGGCTTCTCTGTACACATCCTCAACCACCTTGACACACTTCTTCACTCCGTTCGACCTCATATTCTACCTGACCTCACTTCTTGTTCTCAGAACCCGATCATAGGCTTTTTCTTAGACAATAAACGTGACCAGGATAAGACAGCGAAAACGAACCCGGGAAAGTTAGTGATGTAGCGTACTGACAAAAACAAGTCAAGATAGAAATGTGTCAGTGGTATCAGGGATGTAGTGGAAGGCCAAGCATCCCTCAAAAACTTATCCCTCTTCTGTCATTCATATGGAAACTACCAGAGCATGAGTAGCCCCTATGTTGGCCCTTCTTTTCTTTTCTTTTCTTTCTTTTTAACTGATGACAGCTGTGAGAGTAATTCAGGGGTTGATTAAATTCATCCTTCAGTATTTTATTAGAATCAGACTTGAGCATTTGTTAAATTCAACCTTCACCATTTATCAAGTAATGTTGAAATATTTGTAATGCTCAGTGATTGTTATTAAATTACCATGCTTTATCACAGCACAGGTAGCGCCTTCGATCCACTAGATACATAGTTTTACCCATCACAATCAAAGCAAGATTATTCATACAGCCGTTATGGGAAACTAAATGTGGCTGGGATTGCCATAGCATACCTGATGTCTTCAATCCACTGTAGATATAGTTTTAGCCATCACAATCAAAGCATTATTCATATAGCAGTTATGGAAATCTAAATGTGGCTGGGTTGACAAGATTCCTGAGAGTATGGAAAAGGAATGAATAAATATGTATAAATATGTACAACACTGTGTGCAAGTAAAAATCCCTAGACATGTATGCACTGGGGCAGAAGCATATTTACACATTTTTAGTGATGCCAGCACTAAGGTATATAGGGCTGGCTGCCTATTTTTCCTGTAATGATACTAGTAATTCAATAATGGCAAAAGCTATCACAGCTTCAATTAAAACACCAACAGTACCTAAGTTAGAGTTGACAGCTGTAATAATGGCAGCCAGGTTAGCAAACTTTATAAAATAATTATTAAGATGAGTTGACAATAGCAGAAAAACATCTATAGCATGATAGTCATTTATATCCTCTGTCACACACTCCCTCCTTTTATTTGGCCCTCCTACCAGCCACTGGTCTCCAACCCTCATCTCCTCCACCTTGCTCATCACCCGTCCCACTGCCCTTCTCACATGTCCGAACCACCTCAGTCTTCTCTTCCTCAGTTCAGCAAAGACGTCTTTAACTCCATACATCTCCTGTCTTACCACCTCACTCTTGCCATAATAAAGTACACATATGGAAAGAAAAAATTCCATCCTGTCCTGCCAAAAAAGTATTCCCTTAAGCAAGACAGTTTACAAATCCCTCCCAAGAGACAAACAAACAACATTCCTGGGACAGCAAACAATGGAGAAAGAAAAAGACAATGCAACCTAACCTAACATGGGGGGAAAAAAATAAACATAGAATATACTCAACATCTCTGTGACAAAAAAGTTATAAGCAATGCAAACTCAGGCGAATCTGAGGCAAAAGACATAAATGCAATGTAACTCAACCAAACATAAGGCAAAAGAGTCAAATGTAATGCAAACACAACCTCCAAGGGGCAAAAAAGTTAAATGTAATCCAAAGGCAACCACCACAGGGCAAAAGGGTATAAATGTACAACATGCTCAACCTTACAGGAGGCAAAAGAGCATAACTCCTTTCCAAGGGACAAGCCAAAGTATAAAAACTTATCAGAAATAGCAAAAGCACAAACATTTTAAGGGTTACTGCATGAAAATGCATATATTCTGAGGCTGATTGCATGAAAATATAAACACTGAGGAAAATACTGCATATAAATTAAAGATATTGAAACTTAGTACATGAAAAATGCAAATATTTTGAAGCATATAGTGCATGACAATAGACACACTCTGAAAATTGCTGCCAAGAAATAAAACATGAAGCAATAATGCCAAGGAAATGTAAACATTGTGAGGGAAACCACATAAAAAATAAATAAATCTGAGAATTACTGCATAGAAATATATCATTAGGAAACTTACTGCTTAGAAAAACAAACATTTTGAAGCTTACTGCCTAACATAAATAATTTAGATACTGACTGCAGGAAAATACATAATTTGGAAGCAATTGCCAAGAAATAGAAATACTCTCAAGTCACTGCATAAAAATATAAATATTTGAGCTTGACTGTATGAAAATACATTATTTTGAAGCTTACTTCTGAGAAATAGAAAGATACTGAAGCTTACTGCATAAAAAAAAATCATTCTGAGAATGCACAGAAAGATAAATATTCTTATAGTGTAATGCAAGAAAATACAATATTATAAAACTAAGTGCATGAAGAGATATTCCTCCCATGGGGTAAACAACACACACCCATGGGGTAGCAGAAACAAAAATACAAACACCACATGGAGGAAATCACCCCAAAACACACACTTACAAACATCCTTAAGGGTACAGGATGTGGCAGCAGGGCTAGGCATGGCAGTCAGATGCACCAGCAGTAACAGTAGTGGTAATCAGGGCAGTGGCACAAGGGACAGTAACAATAATGGCAACCATGGGGCCAGCAGGCAGACACAATAGGTAGGACAATATCAGAAATATATAAAAAAATACTGGAGCACAGACCATGTAGGAGGAGGAAAACAAAGTAGATGTAATAATAAAAATGCAATAATACAATTGAAAATGAGCAAGACACACTAAAAATAATGCAATAAAGAAATGCACTTGTGGAAAAATAATAAATAATCAGCATGGTAGCAAAAAAAAAAAAAAAGACAACACTGACCTGGAAATCAGAGCTAACTAAAGAAAATGTGCATGAACAGAAGCAAATAGCTTATAAATCATAGACAAAGGCAAGGAAATGGCACAAAACTCACAAGAAACAATAAGCACAGTGTAAAATCACATTAAAAATTATAAATAAGGCAGAAACAGTCACAGAAAAAATATATCTGGCATAAAAAGGGCAAACAGAAAACAGATCATGGAGGCAGAAGAATATCATGTGACAAGGCAGCTAATGAAAGAGAGCGTCAGAGGCTCAAGTAGCTTAACAGCCAATTAGGAAGTTGCACACAAGCGGCAGCCAGTCACAGGAGAGGATGCAAGGCTGGGAGACAAGATGTTGTCCATTATTTTGAAAGAAGGCGCAGGAATCATGGCTTAGAAGACACTAAAAAACATAGAAAAATCCAGAACAATGATTTATAACATTTGTAACTCATGGAATTATAGCATAGGAGTGTTATCATATTCACCAGCAGACAGAGATAGCAGGGACACTCGGCTAGAGGAGACTGTAGTATTTAGTTAAATTTTTCATTCACCACCTATAAATTCCACTTTCTCACCAGGTTCCCTAATATGTTGTCACTGGTATGGATAAAGAATACATAAGAAGATGCTAAGATCTACCAGCACTCCAGTAGATGTGACCTCCCTCTCTCATTATGTGCTGAGAATTGCCAGCTAATGTTTTTATGGGGTTGCGTCACAGTTAATAGCAACACGGCTGGTTGATATCCCCTGTTGGGTCCAAGGGATACCTACTAATCAAACCAAACCTAATCTAGCTCCTGGACCCCATGGGGGATCTGGTATACTAATCAAACCTTACCTGACCTAACCTAGCCCCTGGACTCCCAGGTGGCCAGAGTCCAGCAGGATAATCAAATCTAACCTGGACGCCCAACAGATACACATGAAAGCCTACCTAATCTAGACGGAGGGCTTTCTCGGTTGGACCCCCTGAGATATTAATCGCTATTAATAATTCTTTATTTTTTTATTTCTTCCCAATGTATTGTATAAAAAAGATTATTTATCAACATGCAAAAAGTTGGTTGGTACCAGGTTGAGTTTAGTTTAGTTTTTAAGCTGCTTGAAATAACTTGCCAGTTCTACTGGTTTATTTTCATTCATAATAGTTCTCAAAATTTATATAACACAACGAGCTAAGTATTATCGTCCATTGACTATGATCTAGCGGTGTAAACGATATTACTGTGGAGACCAGAGGGGTCTTTGCTGAAGGCGGGTAGCTACACGTACTGCATATTTAATAAATAACTCTGGTATATATGTACTCCTTTATCAAGAAAATACCATTAAAGAATAATATTTAGAATTGTCCAAAGATCTAAAAGTGTTCAAATTATTATAAACTCGAGAAGGTTCACTTATTTACGTACCCCATAACATTCAAATCGGACATCCATCTCTTACTAAGCTGGTCATGGCAAGGCCACCCAAATATTTACCATTTTTCCCCCATTACCACGCACTTCAATGTGTTTTCATCGATATATATATACACATGCATGACAAGCTCATAAGACAAACACAAACCTAGAGTAGTAACGTGGTTTCCTGAAGAGGACGTGCCGCTCTCCACTTCGCAACTTTTTGTCTTGCTGACCCAGATGCCTTAATCCCATTTTTACCTGTGTTGCCATCTAAGAAGTGAGTACCTAGTGAGCCATGCCTTCTGGTAAGAGTAAAGTAAGTGGTAGAGGCAGAGATCGTGAAGGTGTTTCCTGCATTGCCCGCCATTAACTGATCCAGCTGTTGTTGACTGTTGACAGTTGACACACGCGAAGCGGACAGTCGGACACCGTCACCATCACGCTAGTTGCGGTCTCTGTTCTCTTCAGAGGTTGGTCATGACATGAGTCTGTCGTTGAGGGATTCAACCCTGAGACTTGCCTTGACCTGCGGCATTACGAGCAGCTGTCCTTCTTTCAAAGAAGGCTTGTCTATGGTTATAAGTAAGGTCTCTGTGGATAAAAATCCTACTGCAGTCAGGATTGTCTTTCACTGACCAAGCTCTGATGAGGTCCTTTACTTTGGCCATGAAAATATATTTTTTCTTGGTTAATACAGTTCATATTCACAAAACGCAGTTCAAAACCAAGCCATCTGGCAGAGATCCTCTTGCATTGGTAATATCTCACGATGATATTAAGAAGGCATTAGACACATTGGACTCTGATTTCTACATAGGACCTGACGAGCTGCATCCTTATTTAATAAAGTCTTGTTCAAACAGTTTATCATATCACATCCGGCTGATATCTAAGAAATCATCGGATACTAGTATGGTGCCTTACATCGGAAACACTAGTGGTTCCTATCTTTAAAAAGGGTTCCCGATCTGTCCCATTGAATTACAAATCAGTGTCTTTAACTTGTGTACTTTGTAAACGTGTGGAACGTGTAATTTCTGAACATATATATATTTCTTATGTGAATGTAAAATGTGCTAGATGCCAACCAGTATGGCTTCAGAGTTGCGGGATCCACAGAAGATCAGTTGCTCCTTATATTATAACAATGTTACTAAATGAATTGACCAAGGATGTAATGTAGATTTAATCTTATTTGACTCCTCCAAAGCATTTGATGTAGTTGTACATGAATTTATGTTTCAGAAATTGTTTAAGTTAGTGATAAAAGGAAAAATACTGCATTGGATATGAGAATTCTTAACCAACAGGGAGATGGGAGTTATTTTTCATCATAAAGTACGTAAGCAGATCCCAACCAGTTGTAAGTGGAGTCCCCACAAGGATTTGTTCTTGGCCCACTCTTGCTTTTGCTTTATACTAATTTCTTGAATAATGATGTTAATTGTTCAACTAAAGTTTTTCCTGATGACTTAAAACTATATGTACAGCTCTCTCTCTCTCTCTCTCTCTCTCTCTCTCTCTCTCTCTCTCTCTCTCTCTCTCTCTCTCTCCACACACACGCAATTATAACCGCACATGTGATATAAACAGATCTACAGTGCTGATGAGTCCCGCTACGAGGTTCCGGTGCCCCTCAACCTGCCGGACACCCCTGGCTCTGCACCAGAATACTCGGTGGGTGTACCTGCCTTGGGTGATCACTTCAGATTCAACGTGACCAGAAGCTCTACTGGAAGCACACTGTACGTAACTGCAGCAGCACCAGTAGTAGTAGTAGTAGTAGTATTGCATTGTCATTTGCCTGCCCCTTCACTACCAGCACGTGCTACAAGACAATCCTTGATCATGAATGACCGTTCCTTGTCTGTGAATCGATGTAATACTTCACAATTTTCCCGGTGTTTTATCCCAGTATCTGCTAGACTCTGGAATACAATTCCCAACGAGATTGTTAATTCTAGTAACATTGAAGCATTTAAAAAACGTGTGAATACCTTTCTTCTCTCTGAACTCACTACCTCTTAGATCTCTACCAATCTTCCTATTCTGTTGTTCATTCCTGTTACTTCCTTTCACTTATCGGTGAGGTGCCGCCCACTGGGCCTTTGGGTTTATGCAGTTATGCTTTCCAGTGGGTCGCCTTCATTGACCTCATAATAATAATAATAATAATAGTAGTAGTAGTAGTAGTAGTAGTAGTAGCAGCAGCAGCAGGAGCAGCAACAGCAGCAGCAGCAACAACAACAGATATAGCAGTGGTGGTGGTGGTATTTAGTAGGAGTAGGTGTATTTATTATTAATGTTGTGATGTTGGTGGTGATGTTGGCTGTGGTGCCGTTGTTATTGGTGGTAGTGGTGTTGCTGATGCTGTTTCCGCTGTTGTAAGAGGAGTGAATTGAGGACCAATGAAAATAGTGCGATTATCAAATTTATGTGGTTCTTGATTAACTTTCTCTCTCTCTCTCTCTCTCTCTCTCTCTCTCTCTCTCTCTCTCTCTCTCTCTCTCTCTCTCTCTCTCTCTCTCTCTCTCTCTCATACTTTGCATAGGTTCCGCACGGCTGGACCCCTCACCTTTGAAGACCAGTTTATCCAAATACACACCTGGCTCGCATCCTCCTACTTGTACGGCTTTGGAGAGAACACTCATCTCTCATACAGACACCAGTTCGAAACCCGATCCACCTTTCCAATCTTCGCCAGGGACCAGCCTGTAGGAACGGTGAGATACTGGTGGTGATGTTGGTGGTGGTGGTGTTGGTGGTGATATGTGCTTCGTCACATATCATCACTTTTATTTTGTTTTATATAGAAATTATGAATGATAAATAATAAAGTATAATTTCTGTATTTTGTGTGAGGAATACTTTATGATACTTCCATACTGAGTTGGTGAAGTGGAATTAATGCTCTGTTCATAGTTGAGAGGATCTGGGTGACTTGGGCTAAGGGTATTTTGGTTTACATTTCCCTTCATGTTGCGAACCATCCTCCTGCTTCCTGCCCAAGACACACAAAGACGGCATGATTTGATATCTATCTGTTATATAAGGTCTCTCTCTCTCTCTCTCTCTCTCTCTCTCTCTCTCTCTCTCTCTCTCTCTCTCTCTCTCTCTCTCTCTCTCTCTCTCTCTCCAGGATCCGATGAACGAGTATGGCCACCACCCTTACTACATGGTAATGGAGGATGATCAAGGCAACTCCCACTCCGTACTTCTCTACAACTCCAACGCTATGGGTATGGACGATCATTTTCTATCATTGTCTGCTTATGGTACTACTTGCCGACCGTGTGTTCTCATGTTTCAGTCTCCTGCACTTACTATATCTCTCTTCATCCTTCACCAACACCACAGAGTATTCCACCTTCCTCCTGGACGATGGCACGCCTGCTCTCACCCTTCGCACTATTGGTGGCATTCTAGACTTTCATTTCTTCCTGGGACCCACACCTGAAGAGGTCAACGTGCAGTATGTCAACGTGAGTCCTGACGCATAACTCTCTGGTACACTTCCTTTTCTGCTCCCGTATTTTTTCCTTTTTCTATGACTTGAACTCTTTCAAGAAGGAGGTTTCAAGACACTTATCCCTGAATTTTTACCAGTTACATTTTACCACTTTGGGAACCAACACCTCAGTGGACCTTTTAATTCTTACTAGTTTACGAGTATCACCCTTTGTCGGTGCCCCTCCTACAGAGATAAATAAATAAATGAATAAAAAAATGATGATAAGAAGAAGAAGAAAAGGAAGAAGAGAAAGAGGAGGAGGAAAAAAGAAGAATGATAAATTAACAAATAGATTATAGAAATTTTAGATAATGTTTCCCTTTCTTAGCAAAGAAAAATTATGTAATATGTGATCGTGCTAAGTGTAAATTATGAGGCGGTAAGGTGCAGATACCGTTTGGAGATATGTCCTAGATTGAATTAAAGATCTTCATTTCACTCATTCCCTGTTTCTTAGTTTTTCTTCAGTCTTTTAATACCTTACGTACTCCAGTAATTTAGGTTTGTACTTTTTATTATCTCACATCATTCTATTTACCCTGACAACTGTTATTATCCTCATTCAATCTTTCCCTCTCCGTGATTTTTTTTTCCTTTTTTATTATGCCTCGTGAACTTCTTTACTTATTTTTTGTGTCATGGTTTTCCAGATGGTGGGTAATCCAGCCTTTCCTCCCTACTGGGCTTTGGGCTTCCACCTCTCCCGCTGGGGATACAACTCCACTGACGGTGTACGAGCTGCAAGAGAGAGGATGAAAGCTATGAATATTCCCCAGGTGAAAAGAAATGGAGTGTGATCTTAAGTTTCTCTACATTTTTATTCATTCTATTTGGTTCAATTATGAGAAGATAGTTTGTTGACTGAGTTGTTTGTTTCTAATTTGGATGGGACGTGAAAGTAATAAAACAGAGGGAAAAACATAAGAGAAATTAGAAGATGGGAATACTAGGATTATACACACATGAATGCCCATTAAATGATCTTGTGTGTACTGTACATGTGTCACCAGGACGTCCAGACACTTGACATTGAGTACATGGAGCGCCACAGGGATTTTACGTACGACTCTATTAACTGGGGAGACCTGCCTGCCTTGGTCGAGGAACTCCACAACGACAACGTCAAGCTTACTGTCATTCTGGTGAGTATGACTAAATATTAAATGATTGGAGAGTTTTAGTTTGCATTTGTCTGTCGTCTGCACATATGTTATCCACAGCTCTCTCTCTCTCTCTCTCTCTCTCTCTCTCTCTCTCTCTCTCTCTCTCTCTCTCTCTCTCTCTCTCAGTGTGGAAGTTTCATTATGCCCAACAACATTCAAACAGCAATTCACACCAATAGACCTGACTCTCTCTCTCTCTCTCTCTCTCTCTCTCTCTCTCTCTCTCTCTCTCTCTCTCTCTCTCTCTCTCTCTCTCTCTCTCTCTCTCTCTCTCTCTCTGTGTGTGTGTGGGGGGGGCAGTGTCATTATTCTCATTTGCCCAACAACATTTAAACAGATGCATAGCTATCATTTCACTTCGGTAGGCCATAGATCCAACCAACCTGGGGCGACAAATCACCATGAGTGTCACTCAGGTGATCCCCACAGGCAAGCAGTCGCCACTCTCCACCTTATTACAAGTTTTATAAATCATAGTCGAACAAAACGAGTTACAGTGAATATGTAGCATGTCTTTTTTGACGCTTATTTATCGTGACATATGTGTATTCGTCTGTGCGGCCACTTGGGAACTATGGATTCGAAGGAAAAAAGTTGCCATGACGGTCCAAAAAGAAATTGGTTGGAATTGATGTTACGGGATACAGTGGACAAGAAGAAAAGTACATATAGTTATTTTTGGCTTAAATGAAGAAAAGGAACCTGTAAGATCAAAGAGGGAGAAAGAAGAAAAAAGAATAGCAGAGGATGTTATAAGAAGTGTTCAAGGAGAAGGTGAGGACTAGGTAAGCAAAATTGAGAAGTACACAGACTAGGAAAATATACAGAGGGAGGAAGGAGACCACTGAAAGTCAGGTTTAGAGCACAAGCAACAACAACTGATGTAATATTATATGCCTGGAGATTTGACTCAAGACAAAACGATACAAGAAAGTTTGGATAAAACGGGACATGAATAAGGACATTAGTTATGCTAATTCGTACTTACTTTCTTTGTCACACATAGGACCCTGCTGTTGTCATCGACTTCGAGGACTATCAGCCGTCGATCCGCGGGAAGGAAGCAGACGCCTTCATCAAGTGGTCGAGCGCAAATCTGGTGCCGGAGGACCAGGAGCCAGCCGCTGATGACTACATGGTAGGCTACGTTTGGCCAGACACCAAAACAGTTTTTCCTGACTTTTTGAAGCCCGAGACTCAGGATTGGTGGATCAACGAGATCAAGCTGTTTCACGAAGTAAGTCGACATTTTTACTTGTTGCGAATGCTTTCATATATGCATAGGGGCCCACCCTGAGAGAAAATTAATGTAAAAAAGGAATGATTCTCAGAAACTTATAATGATTTATAAGATTTCATTGTTCATTTTTATGTCTTTCTATTTAATCTCATTCATATTTTTATTCTTATAACAGTTCCCAAATACATTTACCTTCTGATTCTCTTTGTCTTTATGTGCAATCTCATATTACCATGCAAGATTTAATGGTCATTGAATCTTACATCTTGGCCTTCATTCACATCCTAATCCACACCTCTGCATCTGTGTTTAGATAATCAAATTCGACTCGCTCTGGATAGATATGAACGAGCCTGCCAATTTCGGCACAAATCTTGACAAGCCCTTTAACTGGCCACCGGGCAAGGAGCCATGGAGCCTCAAATGCCCAGATGACAAGTGGAACAATCCACCCTATCCCACAATGATGGTCCGTGTCGGAGACAACCAGAGCAAGAGGATCACGTGAGTGTGAACAAAATGAGAGTTCTTTCATTGAATTGAGAAATAGACACTTTAAAAATGGAAAAAGGAAACAGAAGATCAATAACAATATGCTATTTTTTATGGCCCACAGTGATCACACCATCTGCATGACAGGAAACCAGACAGATGGAACATCCACTTTCCTCCACTACGACGTGCACTCTATCTACGGCTGGTCCGAGACTGTGGCTACCCACAAGTAAGCGAAATCAAATGATTACATGCTCTTCTCAGTACCTTTGAGTCTTGGATATAACGCAAATGATATGAAGAGCATTTGATAGTCTTATTTCTTATATTGTGTATTTTCTCATCCGCACGTTCCAGAGCATTAATGGAGCTGTTTCCCGGCAAGCGGCCTGTAGTGCTGTCTCGGTCTACCTTTCCTGGATCTGGTCAGTACGCCATCCACTGGCTCGGTGATAACTCTGCCGACTGGACTCACATGAAAATGTCCATAGTGGGTTAGTACTGCTATTTCTCTCTCTCTCTCTCTCTCTCTCTCTCTCTCTCTCTCTCTCTCTCTCTCTCTCTCTCTCTTTATCCATTTGTTTAAGAGGGGAAAACTGGCAAAGGGCAACAAAACCTTCAAACAAAATGGCCCCCTGAGATGACAGTCCCTGAAGAGAGTCAAGAGAGTTAACGAAAGGAATGGGATGACTGTCTTGGAATTCCCTTGTAAATGAGTTCCAAAATTTACCTGAGAAAGAGATGAATGATTGAGAATACTAGTTAACTCATGCATTAGAGAGGTGGACAGAATAGAAGTGAGAGAAAGAAAAAAAGTCTTGTGTAACGACAGCGTGTGAGGAAGGAAGGCATACAGTTATTAAGATCAGAAGAGTATAGTTTGCTTGAAAACAGCTGTAGAAGATAGAAAGAGATGATGCAACGTTACGACGGTAAGAAAAGTTTGAAGACAGTCAGAGGAGAAAAACTGATAAGACGAAAAGTTTTTGACTCCACCCTTGCTGTATGAGCGGAATCCCATCCTACATGTGAAGAAAACTCCATACATGGACGGATAAGGCCCCCGTTAGCAGTTAGGGGTGAGAAAAACTGGCAGAGACGACTCAGAAAGTCTAACTTCATAGAAGCTGTTTTAGCAAGAGATGATAAATGAAGTTTCTAGTTTAGATTATAAACAAATGTAGGAAAGGGTAACAGTTGAGTGTCATTGAAGAAAAGGGGATAGTTGTGTGCAAGGTTGTGTCGAGTTTATAAATTGTGGAATTGAGTTTTTGAGGCATTGAACAACTCTACGTTTTCCTTTCCCCAGTCAGAAATCCGAGAGAGATCAAGTCAGGCCTTCTGTGGTGTCTCTGCAAGATCTATTAAGTCCCTTAAATTAAGAGTTGGTCATTTACGAAAAGACATGGAAATGTGTAAAGTGGTATCCTCAGCGTAGAAATGGCTAGGAGAAGAGCAGTGGCCGTCAACCACAGCATCAATAGAACGGTCGGAGAGGAAACTTGAGATGACATTGCAAAGGGATGAGTAGATTTGATAAATAGATTTGATAGAGTCTGTGCTAGGCCTATATATATATATATATATATATATATATATATATATATATATATATATATATATATATATATATATATATATATATATATATATATATATATATATATATATATATATATATATATATATATATATATATATATATATATATATATATATATATATATATATATATATATATATATATATATATATATATATATATATATATATATATATATATATATATATATATATATATATATATATATATATATATATATATATATATATATGTAATAGGGGAAAGCTGGGGGATGAGAAAAACAGGTGGAGATGCCTCAGAACATCTAACTTCATAGAAGCTGTTTTATCAAAAGATGAGATATGAAGTTTCCAGTTTAGATTGTGAGTAAAGGACAGACCGGGGATATTCAGTGAAGAAGACGGGATCAGTTGAGTGTCATTGAAGAAGAGGGGATAGTTGTCTGGAAGGTTGTGTCAAGTTGATAGATGGAGGAATTGAGTTTATGAGGTATTGCAAACTACTAAGTTTTTTTTTTTCTGCCTCAATCAGAAATCTTAGAAAGATCAGAAGTCCCTACAGGAACTGTTAACTTCCTGAAGGGTTGGTTGTCTCTGGTATCATCATCGTAGGAGTGGACAGGGCAAGAACTTTGATTAAGATCATTAATGAATAATAAGAAGAGAGTGGGTGACAGGACAAAACCCTGAGGAATACCATACCAGTGTTAATAGATATAGAAGAACAGTGAGCGTTTACCACAGCATCAATAGAACGATCAGAGGAGAAACTTGAGATCAAAGCTGTGTGCCAGACTCTACCAATATATATATATATATATATATATATATATATATATATATATATATATATATATATATATATATATATATATATATATATATATATATATATATATATCATCATCATCTTTCTCAGGCATGTTTGACTTCACCATGTTCGGGATCCCGATGGTCGGTGCTGACGTGTGTGGCTTCTTCAATGAACCAGATATGGAGATGTGCGCCAGATGGATGCAGCTCGGCGCCTTCTATCCCTTTAGGTTATTAATTCAAAGGCTAAGTGATTAATCTAGAAAAGTAGTAATTATTTTTAGTCTTGTACTATTCACTCCACTCTGTAATACCAAAATCGTGCAGGTACTCACTTTTATTTCATCGACAGCCGCAATCACAACACAATCGGCATGAATGACCAGGATCCAGGCATGTGGCCTGAGGTGGCGGAGATTTCACGCGACATCCTGGGCGTCCGCTACAGATACTTACCCTACCTATACGCTCTCTTCCACAGGGTAGGATTTTTTTTTCCTATTTTTTTTTTTTCTGTTTCATTAAGCTTACTTTACCATTTCTTATAGTCGCATTATATGTAAAACAAAAACATCTACTGTCACTTTATCATCTTCTATCTGATCGTCAGTATGGCTTCCATCAAGCCTGCTCAACTTGTGATCTAGATTTCTTTGTTGAGTCTTGGTCAATCTTTTCTATAGATTTTTGTGAAACTTGCTGTTTCCTTACTTATATCAAAAGTTTTTATTTTCAAACTACTTTCTTATTCCCTCAAACTACTGCCCTATAGCTTTAATCTCTTGCATGTCTGAAATTTTCAATCTGTCCTGAATAGGAAAATTTATAAACATCTGTTAATTCACACTCTTCTATTTGATCGCCAGCATTGATTCCGTCAGGGCCACTCTATTGGCGATCTTCTGGGTTTTCTTGCTGAGTTTTAGTCATTCTCTTTTAAAGATTTCTCGAAAACTTATGTTGTCGTGTAGACTGCTCTTTTGATCTTTCTTACTGCATGGCTCTCCTCCTCTTGCGGCTTCGCTGCACAAAGCTTTCTTCATCTCACCCCTATTTTGTCCAACTCTTAACGCATGAGTTAACCAACACTCTCAATCATTCATACCTCTCTCTGGTAAATTCTGGAACTCCCCGCTTGTGTCTGTATTTCCAACTTCCCAAGACTTAACTTAATTGAAAAGGGAGGTTTCAATACATTTGTCCCTTTCCTTTGGGTAACTATCGGCTTTGTAAGGAGACTGGCAATTTTTTTTTGCCAAATTTTTGGGAAAAAGGTGTGTCATCAAATACGGTAATTCTTCCATCAATCAACTCGACAAAACCTACTAAACAATTGTATCCTCTCCTTCAATGACACTCAACTGTCCACCCCCCTTCTACACTGAACATTCTCGATCTGACCTTTATTTAAATGTAAATTGAAAACTTCACATCTCATCTTTAGCTAAAACAGCTTCTATGATTTTATATGTTCATAGTCACCTCTACTAGTTTTTCTCATTCTCTCACTGCTAACTCTGTTTGTTTGTGTGTTTCAGTCCATGCATAGAGTATACTTCACATGTATAGGTGATTCCACTCATACAGCTTATTTTATAGAGGACAGAATTTAAAGTTTTTCGTTTTATCAACTCCTCTCCTCTAATTGATTGTCGTCATCCTCTTTGGCATTGCCATAATGTTCCATCTCTCGTTATTTTCTACTTCTGTTTTAATGTTAACTGCTATTCCAATCTTGCTAACTTCATGCCTCTTATCCTCCAATTGCCTTTCTGCACAAGACATTTTTCATTCTTTGACCCCTATTCTGTCCAACTCGCTAATGCAAGAGTTAACTAATATTCTCAATCATTCATCACTTTTTCTGGTAAATTCTGGAACTCCCTGCCTGCTTCTGTACTTCCAGTTTCCTAAAACTTGAAGAACTCTTTCAAGAGGAAAGTTTCAAAACATGTGGCCTCTGGTTTAGTTGACGCTTTCGACTTTATATGGGCCCAACACTTCAATGGGATTTTGTTATTATAATTTGTGTTGTCTTTGTCGGTGCTCTTCTTATATTAAGGAAAATCTTTTTCATACCCCACATATCACACTAATCCTCTGAGATAGTGAATGCATGTGCAATACACACGTATATAGTGAATCATTTCTGTTCTCTAACCATTCTCCTTTTCTCCACCCAGTGATTCTATCTTGTTCTCTCTTTAGGCACACATGCATGGAGCCACGGTGGTCAGGCCGTTGCTTAACGTCTTCCCTGACGATCTCGTTGCTCGGGACGTTGATGACCAGTTCTTGTGGGGCAATGGACTGATGGTGGCTCCTGTCCTCCAACAGGGTGCCGTGTCTAGGGAAGTATACTTCCCACAAGTAAGTTATGCTCACACACACACACACACACACACACACACACACACACACACACACACACACACACACACACACACACACACACACACACACACACACGTGGTGCATGAAAGACAAAATAATGACAAAAGCAATGGGAAAGGAATATTATGATTATTGAAATTATAGTCACATTTAGGAGGATATGGTCATCTTCCATTTTGTACTTGCACAGTAATGCACTGTAATTGTCATTTTTATGTACATATTTACAATTGCAGTGTGATGCAGTACCATTAACCTTCTCCAATATTTAATCGCATTAAATTTTTTTATCAAACACATCACAACCACAGCTTCCACCATCACCGCTACCATGTTCACACACTCCTTTCCCCTTTCTTCTGGTCAGGGAGAGTGGTATAACTTGGTGGAGGGTAGTCTGGCAGCCACAGGCCCCGCCACTCACAATGTAGACGCGCCCCTTGACGTCATCCCACTGTATGTGCGTGGGGGTGTCATCCTCCCCTTCCAGGAGCCTTCCATCAACACCGTGGACAGGTGACTCCCAAAGCAGTGTTCCGTTCCCTCTACCCTGCCCCAACACACTCGATCACCTCATGATTCTCTCTCTCTCTCTCTCTCTCTCTCTCTCTCTCTCTCTCTCTCTCTCTCTCTCTCTCTGTTGTTGCTTTTGTTGTCATTGTTGCTTTAATTATTCTTTTTCTCATACTTCCAAACACGTTCGGTGGTGACCTAACAGTCGACAAAACCCCTTCGGCCTGACGGTGGCACTGGACTCTTCTGGCGAGGCGTTTGGTGAGATCTTCTGGGACAACGGTGACGGAGAGCACAACATGGGAGAGAGTTATATGTGCAAGCTGCAGTACGTCAGTGTAAGTATTGGGTACTCCTTAAGAAAGATTTTGACCATTGAAAAAAAGTTGGAAGTGTTAGATCGCTATGCTAGGGGAGAAAAGACGTCGGTGATTGTCAGTGATTGTCCATGTGGCGAGACTGAGGGAGAGCATGTTGCATATACCATCAGAGTTAATAAAATGAGAACGCGTGTTTTTATTGTTTCCGTAACTCAGAGTTGTATTAATAGTTTATTTAAGGTATGAACAACAGAATCCCCAAAATAGGTAGGCTCTCCCAATGGACAGGAATGTAACCCCTCCCCCTCCTATTAACATTGTTTTCTATGGGAAAATTAAATAAGAATAACACGATTTTGAATAACGTGACGTCTCCAGAAATATAACCGTTGCATTAATCGAGAGTTGCTGTACTTTAATTAATAGCGTCAGCACTTCACACTTTCCTGTGTGGCGCTCCAAGGCATTTCCTGCCACATATGTCGCAAATAAAACTCTTGTAGGTGTAGTCTATTATATCCAACAGTTCAGAATTACTCAGGTCATATAGAACATCCTTACAGGGCTGATAAATCTTGAATGGACAGGCTAATTGGGCTCCTATAAGCAGTCAGCCATCTTCGTTAAGCTGGTCTTAAATGTAACTCAACGTTGAGCCATCTCAGGACATGTCTCAAATCTTGTGGCCAACTCTGAGCACACTCGGGAGGATAAGCATAACTTAAAGACTAAGAGTTGATCTGAGACAATCTTCCATACTTAAGAATCTATCTTTGTTAATGTCCATGACTTCTGACTCAAAGCTTCAGCTACTTTGCAAGGAGGTGCCTCTCTCCTTTGGAGTTTATTTTCTTGTATCTCTTTATGATGTATTACTTGATTCCTCAGAATACGCTAACGTCATCCATCAAACATGGAGAGGATGTGGTGGCAGGACTCAAATTTGAAATCATAAACATCTATGGCGCTTCAAGCAACCCGACAGCCATCACAGTCAACGGTGCCAGCCTTCCTGAACATGCCTGGACATTCATCGAAAATGTGAAGGTGCTGACCATCAGACTTAGTGCGCAACTTGGCGAGCCTCTCAGTGTTGTCATCTCTTAGGGCGGTATTCTCCTCTCTGAGTCTTGCTCATCTGCAGAAGAGGTGTTTTGTTTCTCCTTGATGATCTTGAAAAATCATAACATCTGGTTCAACATGTAGGTACCCTAGGACACACACAAATATGGAATTGAGACAAGAAGAAAATTACATCACAACAGTTAACACAACAAGCACCTGTGACACATATCATTGCATTGAAAGCAAACTCAACACCATTTTTTCTATCTTTTCATTCTATTGGAAAAATACTAAAGTTTTCATATACTCAAAATAAAGAGTGAATTCAAGCTATATATGCTTTATATCTACCTTATACATGTCTGAAATGCCACATAAACTTAATTTACTCTCTCATACCTTGGTGACAATGTATACGTCCTTGCCTAACTCCTCTCTCACTTTTCACCCAGTCTGTGTCTGTGTCTACTAGTCTGTAATTTGTTGTGTCAACATACATTCTATGCACTGTTTATTATTTTTTTTCACGCAACCCAATTTTTCCTAAGACTGCCTAACCATGGACAGTTTTTTTTATTTATTTATTTTTTTTTTTTTCTATGGGCAATAAAAACAACCGCTCGATCAGGGCGTAATTTATTTTGGGGCACACGAGCGTAAATAAAAAAAAAAAAAAAAAAAAATCGCCAGTCTTCTACAGTAATACCGGTAATTTTCACGTCAAGCTAGAGAAGTGGTCGCTGGAGCGCCCCTCTTATCACGTCAACTTGCTGCTAAGTCATGTGTACAGGTTGTGTCAGAAGAAAATGCAAAGGGGACGGGGGACGGGGAACAGACTGACCTCTGGATTATCTTTGATCCAAGGCCAGAAATTGCTGCTTCCAAAATTAATTATAATATTAATATAGATCCCTTATACTTAATTTAGACATTTCTTTACTACTAGTTAGGCTGGGGATGTTTTGATGTTTTCGATGTTAGTTAAATAAGTATCCATCAAATCATGAAATATCAAGTATTCAGTCGTTTTTCTTTTTTCTTTTTTTTTTTTTTTTTTCTATAGGTGGTTTCAAAATTATTTACATTATTTAGCGGAGTCACCCCTATTCCCGCCCACCAAGATGAGATCATAAACAAGATGAAATAAATGGACTGGCGTCTCTCTTTCAACCACTCCGTTCGTCAGTATTTTGCCTAATATCTGATTATCGCTACGTGTTTTCTTGTGTTTCTAAGTTCACGTGTGTAGATCGTAACAGTAGAACAAAAAAGACAAATAAAGGAGAATAAAGAGAAAGGAAGGAGAGAGGGAGTAGGAAGAGGAGCAGCATGTCTAGCCACGATACTTATTAACTCCACTTCCAGCTCCACTTCCTCAATATTTTGCTTAATAGCTAGTGTTTTGATGTGTTTCTATGTTCAGGTGTGTAGATGGAAGCAATAGAAGGAAGAAAAAGGAGAAACAAAAGAAGATGAAAAGGAGAAAGGGTGTAGAAGAGGAGTAAGATCGAGTCAAGCCGCAATATTTAGCTGTCTCCCTTGTAATCTTGCCTTTTTTTATAATGGATTTTTGTGTTTTGAGGATATATCTGGGGTGGTTTAAATTGTTTTAGTAGTGTTCCAGGGTGGTTTAAGGATGTATTGAGTGTATATGGGGTATCAAAAACGTATTTTTAGTTGTTTTCACTGCATGCATGAGTATCCTAGCTCCTCCGACCCTCCCTTCCAGCCCACACATCACCCATATCACTGTGACATCAGTTTTGCAACCTCTCTAATAATACTGTACCCTTTTTCCTCCTCCTCCCTTTCACCGCATCCCGTTACCTATTCCCGACCCTAATGCCTCCTCTTTAGTTACTCGACCCGTTACTACTCTCTCTCTCTCTCTCTCTCTCTCTCTCTCTCTCTCTCTCTCTCTCTCTCTCTCTCTCTCTCTTGTGTGTGTGTGCTATGAACCAGTGCACTGGCTGTAAATTTTTACTACTATAATTGCCTTCAATACCTACGTATGATAAAGCATATATGTTTGCCAAGTAAGTCGGGGTCTCAAACATACGTACTGCCACAATAGTTTTATATAACATTTTGATTTTGTTAAGGTTTCATTTATGAGAATTTATCGGACACAGTTCCTCAAAGGCAGCTCTTCTTTTTGTCTTGTCCTCTACTAGAGTTGCCAGTCACTTTCGCTTTCAGCTTGAGCGGTCCTGAGCCCCTGCAGCAGCAAGATCAAGATCCAGTAAAACTAAACAAACGTTTAGATCACAGTTGACACAACACCGATCAGTGGGTAGTGTTAGTACTATTGCCAGGTCACGGACGTGGCGTGTCTCAGACTGTAAGATGAAGAGTTGGAGATTGTAGTGTGTCGTCAAGCCAGACTGCCGGTCAACATGGCTATGGAGTGTGTGGATTCATCCCCGAGCGACTTGTCTATTCCTGAGGTGAGGTGTTGCCGCTTGCTGAAGGAACTAGCTTCCTGTCTCTGTTTGTCTTTCACACTATGTGTCTGTTTGTTTGGTTATTTATATGCAAAGTGCCTTTTAATTTTAACAAAGCCTCAACCCATCTAATCATATAAAAAAAGATAGAATGGTTGTTTATTCAAAGAGGAGGTGGTATCAGTATTATGTAAAACACGCGCAGTAAGTAGCATATGGGAAGGATAGTCCAGTACTTTTGAGTTTAATTGAATATATATATATATATATATATATATATATATATATATATATATATATATATATATATATGGTAAATCTATAAAACAGCAACTCCTTACATATTCTTTTCTATTACCCCCCTTCCCCCCAACAAGTTTGGGGGCACGTGGGGAATCGGGGGTTTTGGGGGGGAGCCAAAAGAGGTGAGATATGGCGATCCAAAAAAAAATCTAAGGACAAAAACCTAACCTAACGTAACCTAACTTAACTGGGGGGTTGTGCCCCCCGGAGCCCACAATACAACACTAACCCAACCCTAACATAAACCTAACCTAACATAACCCAACCTAGCCGTGGGGGCTGCGCCCCCCTGGACCCCACCATGCAACACTAACCTAACCCTAACATAAACCTAACCTGACCTAGCTGGGGCTGCTGCCCCGGACCCCCCCCAACGCAACACTAACCTAACTCTAACATAAATCTAACCTACCATATCCTTGCTTTGGGGCAGCTTCCCTACCCCCACACCGGTTCTCTTATAGCTTCACACAATATGCCCTACCTCTACCAATACCCCTCCTCACAATACCTTAACGAAAGGATGAAGGTCCTGGCTGGTCCTCTTCTCGATTGTACACTGACTTGCATCGCAGGAGTGATGATTTCTCAGTAATCAAATTCGCAACCTTTACAACTAATGTCACTGGTGGCCATGGCTCAACTGCGCACACAGATCTCTGTGCACTTGTCTGCCCAGCTGTGCCCCGCCTACGAATACATATAGCAAATTCCCATTGGCGCAGCTTGTGGTGTTAAGAGGTGGTGGCACATCATTGGACAAAAGAACTATAGACACAATAAGAATCCTATTCAGCAGTTACCCACAAACCCAGGATGTGAACAACAGACAGTCACTTCCTGTTACCCACAAACCCCAGATATATACAATAGACAATAGCAATGTTTACTATTTGGACTGAGACTCCGAGTGACGTCTCTAATTTCAGTGAGGCAATGTGACATAACCGTGTGTGACCCCTAAACAAGACCACGAGGTACGTCTTCTCCATTAACTACTCATCATTTTGTGTTATTATTGCACGGATTAGAGAGGAGGTCCTGTTTTAAAGATTTACAGTTTATATATATATATATATATATATATATATATATATATATATATATATATATATATATATATATATATATATATATATATATATATATATATATATATATATATATATATATATATATATATATATATATATATATATATATATATATATATATATATATATATATATATATATATATATATATATATATATATATATATATATATATATATATATATATATATATATATTTATTTATTTATTCTCTCTCTCTCTCTCTCTCTCTCTCTCTCTCTCTCTCTCTCTCTCTCTCTCTCTCTCTCTCTCTCTCTCTCTCTCTCTCTCTCTCTCTCTCTCCATAGGCGATGCTGCTTATTATGACCTTTGAGAGAAAGAAACTAATGGATTTATGAGTTACATCATTGTGCCGAGCTGCTGAGGAGTCCACACAAACAAGGAATTTACTCTTTAAAACGATTGTTATTTTTCTTTACTTGTGTGTACATCATGATGAAGGAAGTACAGCTAAGCTGTCAATAAACAGAACTGTAGAAGGAATTGCATTGATGAAACACTCTTCCTCAGATCCCAGCATGGTTGCATTCTTACACCATCAAGAAGCATCTTACATCGTATGCTGAAGCCAAGAAGATTAAAAACTACAGGCGTGCAGCACATGTGTGCCTGTGGGCGCGACTGGAAGGCTGGTCAATGTTTGGCCGGCTGCGTGGAGCAGTCATGGTATAGCAATAAAAAGTCAAAAGTTTAAAAATGCCCCACTGAGTGTCACATTTTACCATGTTTACATAACTCTGTCCCTGATACTACTGTCTTTTACCTCCCTAAACTCTTTGATCTCCATTCTCTCATCTAATGATCATCTAACACAATCCACCATTGGCACACTGCCTATAAGGTCTAATAGTTACACATCTCTTCCTCCTTCTACTTTAGAACTGATCCACAGAAGTTTCCTTTCTGCCTGAAACAACATACACATACCTCAGTGTAACTTTTAGCCAAGGTGACTCTGCTCACTTAGATTTTATTACAGATGCAGCTGAGATTTGATGGGACGTTTGGCTTCCCTGGTGGTCTGATAAGTGAAGGAGAGGATGTGGTGGAAGGCCTCAACCGTGAGCTCATGGAGGAGATTGCCTGGAATCCAACAGTTGCCCCGGTCACCTGGAATGACTACTACAACACACAGGTCAATACCATACTGCTGTTATACTGAGCATCACACCACTACAACACATGCCTTGAATCAGGTAACAGTAATCAGGTCTGACTAGTCTATGTCACACCACTAGAGTGATATCACAACAGTGGCACTTAGCTTCAAGGCACACCGCTGCAGTGCTGAGGCCACACCACTGTAATGGTTGATATTCATGTGAGAAGTGTATCACCCAAGTGGACAAATGGGAATCACACTATTATAGTAATAGAGGACACAAATTTTCAGTATCTGGGTCTTACAAGAGGCACTTTTGTTAGTTAGTACTATATAAAGTTTGCATCCATTACTGTTCATGTATAATGCATACACAAAAATGTAGTATACCTACTAAAGTTATTAATCTAGATGATGGTAAATGCCTTTATTAGAATGAATCTAAGGATAGAGACTGTGTTAGAAGATGCAGATGTTAAAGGAGAAGTGGTGAGGAAAAGTAAATGGAAATATTTAGAATATTTAATAAGAGTAACAGTTGTGACATGGCATAGGAGGTGGTGATGGAAAGATACATTGACAAGAGAAAGGGAAAAAGGAGGAAATGTTGAAAGTATTTAGAAATTTGAAGAATAGTGAAGAAATAGGAAGTAATGAAGGTTTGAGCAACAAGATTGGTGTGTCAAGTGAAGGTGAAGTAATGAAGTATGAATTAGTTGAGGTGGACCAATGCTACACCAAAACTTGCTTGGATCACCTGGAAAATGTCAGAGGTCAAAATTATCTAGAAGTTTTGTATGAGCTGATACTTAGTAGTAATTCTCCTTGGAGTTGGAGTGTTGGCCATTCTATGTTATCCTTGTATCTTTATGCCCCAGGTGATGGATTTAAAAAGATATCTTTTCTGTCCATTTATTGAAAATGCCTTTCATTAAGTGGAGGAGGCTACACATAGATCTCTTCAGAATAAGGTGGGCTGAAGGATTTGTATTTCATCTAACTTAACCTCTTATGTATTTGAGTATTTGATATCACAGTCCATTGCTGTGCTGTACTGTTTATATGTTCTTTGTCTGTTATTTTCATAGCTAGATTTTTTTTTTTTTTTTTCCACTCGCCAACTGTGTGCCTCCTCCCTTCTTGTACATGTGCTTTGTAAGAGCTTTGATTTTCAGTGATACTCTACTTTTTCCTCTTGTTAATGTAAAAGTTGATCTTGACCTTGCTGCTTCTCTATCCCCCTCAGTTTGTTTCTGTTTTTGTATCCTATACATAAAACTAGTTGTATGCTGGCCTCCGAAAATTAATCATCTTACCAATCTCATTTGTAACATTTCAAGATTTTCATGTTTCTAACTGCATGTGGCATTCAACTATACTACTACTACTACTACTACTACTACTACTACTACTACTACTACTACTACTACTACTACTACTACTACTACTACTACTACTACTACTACTACTACTACTACTACTACTACTACTACTACTATTATCATCCAGCCTTATTCACATCAGCTGACCACTCTTTGTTGTCAGTGTTACCAGATTCTGTCATTCAATACCATTTCAAGAGACTTATTTAATGCATTCATTACAGTCAGTATTCATGAATGCCATATATAGTATCTTTCATAGGAAACTTAAAAGGAGTACTTCGTTGATGAACAGATACATTTTAGGAAGGTTTGTATTTCTTAATTGTTGCTTTTTAAAACCATTATTTTGTATCCTGAACCACAAGTACTTGGTTCCATGGCTAAGACTAGTAAGTTTTCCCTTTGCAGCATTCTTACAATTCAGTTGCATGTTATGTAGTTCAAACATTAATTGTGAATGAGAGTGGCATGTGATGTACTGAGTGGTTGGGATGTTACAGGTGGATTCTCCCCACAACTTGGTGCTGCATTTCTTCATCAAGCAGTTGACACTTGGGCAGTTCTGTGACCTTGAAAAAGCTTGTCCACAGTGCTCTGAATACGGGAAGGAGGTGAGTGACTCCATTTGTAATAATGATGTAAATGGTATGCAGAATGTGGACTAAGAGAAGGCCTTTTAACTATAGATACATGGAGTACAAGGTGACACAGTGTGAAGTTGAAGAAAGAGAATTGTAGAAGTGTGAATTAATGGAATAAGTTTAGTAAGGAAGTTGTGAAAGCCAAAACTGTCCATGTTTTTAAGAAGAAACAGGATAATGGATATAGAGATGGGATACTGTGAGATTACTCCCCTCCTGTAAACCACAGCTAGCTAATTGCACACACATTCTCTAAGTCTAAGTCATTTGTACTGCAAGAAATAAGTATTGCGATGTGTTGTGTTGCAGGTGATGGGCAGTGTGCGTGTGCCTCTGTACACCATGCACAACATGTACAGTGGGTTGCCAGCGTTCCTTAACAACAAGTTCACGAGCATTGCCAAGGAACAATTGCTGCTTTCCCTCTACCATGTCAAGCTGCTCTCAGAGGAGGAGGTCAAGCTAGCAATCCTTCACAGCCAAGCTGATCAACACAGACTCACACGATGTAAATGCATTGTATTATAAGTTCTCAATATTGTTGTTAATATATACTAGATAAGTCCGTAATTTTATTTTGTTGCTAATATGAAATTATTCTTAAAACATAATTTAGAATCTAACATTTTTTATTTCATAAAGTATTTATCAAAGGCTTTCAAACTGTCATATAACCCTTCTGTTTATGTGCTGTTTCAAAAAGATACATTCTGTCACTTTCATTAAAAATTCCAACAGGATGGCCATTGCTAGTGTTCTACAGCACAACAGACTTGGAGGGCTACTAAGAAACACCTTGAAGTGATAGTGACCACAAAAGTCCTAGTTAATAGATTTGTGACTTGCTTTAATCAGCAGCAACAGTTACTGATGCTCAATGTTAGCTTGAGCGAAGAAGCCTCAGTGCCTCAAACAAACGAACAGTGTTTACACCAGCTTCCTCCACACACCAGAGCTCCTCACGTCCAGATCCAATTTGTGTTGAGTGCCAAAGATTGTTCAACTGTTTTAAGAGGTGACCAGACAACCAAAGGGTTTTGTGAAGTGAGGACATAATGAGGACAGAATGTGGGCTCAAGGCAAGACTATCCTGTCAGTCTGACAATTGAGTGGTCCCAACAATTAGACTCCTCTGCATTCCAGCCAAGCTTGATGCCAGTAAACAGTAACCAGCAACCATTCAAATACAGAATACCATCACCTGTAAGAAATGTGTTCTGTGTTGAATAGTTACTGTATGTACTGTGATAATCCCTCTGTTCTCTTTTAACCTTCTTTGACATTTTTCTCCTAACAATGACTATTACTGGTGTCACAAGCTGGCTTCCCTCATCCTCACCTGTCACATTCCACACTCAGGTCCTCAGTGGTCAACACTCCCCCTCATAACATACATCTCTGTTCCTGTTCCTCTCTTCTCTTGCAGTTGGCCACCATTGCACTTATTCTTGCCTTAACCACCAACTAGCTTCCTCAGGTTCCTACATGTCAGTCAGTCAATCCTCTCCAGCTTTTGTTTCCTTTTGTACTACTTCAGAGTTAATTTTCCTTTTCTGTCATCCTTAGTTACAGACTATCCCACTCTACATGTGTCTCTGGCTTCTCTGCATGTATTGTGGTTTCCTACATTATCTTATGACTGTCATTGCAATGTTGTGACTACAGTGCAAAAACTATGGTCTGCATTATGAAGAAACCTTGAAAAGAAGGTGCTAAAAAATAGATTTTAGTTTAGACAATGATGGAAATATTTGAATTGTTGTTTGTTGTTTTTAATTTGAGTCTATCTGAAACAGATTATCCTCACAATCCAATGTGCTGTTTATATGCATAGATTATAATAGGTTGTATATATTTTTTTGTGATTCTGTATTGTTTCTGGCAACAAATAATCACAATTTTTCTTTCTTCCCATAGTTTTTTAAATCCACTCATTTCCCCATGAAGAGGCTTTTGTTTGTATCTTGTCCTACATTGCTTCAGCTGCATTTCCCATGGTTGGCTTTATAACATTATGATGATCCCAAAGTTCCTTTTCTTGTTGAATGAACAATGTACTTCCTTAAAATCTATTGTGTAAAGAACAATTTGAAACATGTTCATTATTTCAATCTGCAAAAACTTCATTGTGAGATGCTATCCTGTAGCCTTTTAAGAGCTGTGTCAACCATATCCAACCAAACACCAAAGTAAAATTTGCTGAAAAAATGTGAAATAGTAATAGACAAATACTGTATGTATATCCCCCGTCAGAAAAGGGGAAGGGCCTTTCCTCATGGTGCCCCTACCCTTCCACAAACGACGCTCTTGTTTTTTGCAGTGACCTACCACAATCAGATGGTCATAACGGTTGCTTATGAGCTCATTTACACTCTCTCTCTCTCTCTCTCTCTCTCTCAAAACCGGCATATCTTCTGGCTTCAGACGGCCGCGAGAGCTATTGTCATAATGAGTCAGCAAGGTTCTCACCTCTACTCTGAAGGTCAAGTCATCCTGGGTTAAGTATTCACCATACAGGAGACTCCCACCACAGCACAGTCACTAGTCGCACTTCCATCACCTCTCCATCGCAACAACAACCCCTGATTACAGCAAACGTCAAAGGCAACCACAGGTGGTATAGTATAAAAGAAGCGGAAATGCCAGTGATGCTGAAAAGGCCTTCAATTGCAGTCAGTGAAAGTAATCAAACAAATCATTACATAGATGGTTAAAACCATAAATTCTTCTCTCTTCATATTTGTCCATAGTCAGAAATGTCACTTTCATCTGTAGAGGAAGATTAGATAAGTTAAATGGTTAAAAAAGGCAAGTTGTGGTGGTGCGCGGCCGATGTCAGGCACATAGTTACCAGTTCGTGCGTTTCTTTTCACTTGGCTTGTTACGACCACGAGAGAGGAGAGGCGCAGCAGAGCCAGCCGCCAGATAGCCAGACGCTGCCCGCCAAGGTGAGTTGTCTTTGATGGCTACAGTGATCAGTGGTTCTCATATTCTGTTGTTTAGTGGCGGAGTGGATGTAAGTACTGGAAATTATTATATATGGAACTTTAATTGCCCATCAAGTTTGTAGTCAGTGTAGAGTAGTCTTTATATTATGAGGAGCAAACTGAAGAACACGTTATAGCTACTGAGAGAGAGAGAGAGAGAGAGAGAGAGAAACGGACTAAGGATGGCGATGACGAGATGTCCTAAGGTGCGAGTATTCATTCTATTTCGTTGTGTTGAAGGCAGTGGTAGCTACTTTGGTGATAACTTTGCACGTACATGTACGTGTCGTCGTATTACTGTACGTGCTTATATAACTACACAAGTGAGCGATATTATTTACTAATGAAAAAAGTTAAATGAAATGAAATAACCTCACTCATGTATTGGTTTTGTTGTTGTCGTTGGTGGTGGTGGTGGCGGTTCTGGTGGTAGGGACTTGAACTAGGGCATTTTGGTTGTGAGCCGAGTGTACTAACCATTGCACTACGGTGTGTGTGTGTGTCGAGGCGCTGGTAAACCTCATGTACAATGCATTTTATTTCCAGCTCGGTGAAGATGCAGTTCATGGCTCAGCTTGAGTGGCCGGCGGCGGTCGGGGCCAGGGGGCTGTCGTGGCTGTGGAAGCGTAGTCGTCGCGTGGCTGTGGCGGCGGTGGTGGTGGTGGCGGTGGTGAAGGTGCGGGCCTATGTCCAGAAACAACAAAGAAGGTACAATGTGTGATTGTGGAGGACCGCTTCATCGGACTTGAATTAAACTTAGTAGTGGTAGTAGTCGTAGTAGTGGTGGTGGTGGTAGTACTAGTAGTAGTAGTAGTACAAGTAGAAGTAGAAAAGAACTATTTGCCAAAGAGTTGATCAAAAGGATATCTGTTATCGGAAGGAGTTGATAATTGGCAGGAATGATCGAGTCGCAGTGAGTGAAGGCGGTGGTGGTGTTTCAGGAAGCGGTGGGATGCGGCGGGCCAGGATGTGGTTGTGCTGCACATGTTTGGGCGCGGGAGACACTTGCCTAATCTGTCTCCATTCGTGCTCAAGCTGGAGACCTACCTGAGGATGACCGACATCAAGTATGAGGTACGTGCATGTTTTACCTTTTCTCTGCAATACTCAACCATTCACAACAACAAAAATAGAAATAAAAGTCTTCATAAGCAGCTACAAAAAAACAAGGAGATTAAAGGAATAAATTTTACCTATCAGGATTTACCTTATCAACGTCACAGTGGAAAGGTCTTATATTTTGTCTTGCTATCGTTTCACTGATTTACAGCAGTCATCATTGCGGCGATAGGGTTTCGTCAGGCACCACTTTCTCGTTTGCCTCGCACTGGGTCACTCACTCAATCAAGTCCACTTTGCTAATTTCATTCAGACGTTGCGACCATGGCATGCATTGTAAGGCGCTGTAGTACATTAGTGGGAATTCATCACTTCAGGTTACGAGTATATTAAATCCCTACATAAAGGAAATGTGATGCGTTAATTTCATACCATGGCACATTACTCTGAATCATACTATCATGTTGAACGTTCAGTGATCTCTGCAGTGTATGCTGTACCACTACCGTGATAATGAACAACTGATCGACTGCTCGGTGCCCGTCACCTCGAGTGCTCATAACTTGCACAACGTGTGTGATAACTAAAGGAGCACACCAGAAATATACAGGAATCCAATTTTTGCTGCTCCGGTAAGATTTTTATGGTACCGTGTCCAAAATGCAGCCTTTTTTAATAATAATTTTGTAATAATAAATGATGAATTAAAAATCGAAACTAAAACATTTTGGTCAAAACAAACCATAAATGCACGATATTGATATTAGGAAGCTAACAACTGTCATGATATAAGGCAGCGCGCAGCTAACCGTGCATGGCTGGAAGCTTCGTCTCATGGTGATAGCTCAGACGTGCCTTGAGAACACCGGCACTCCTTGTATCGTACAATCTTGCTTATTTTCAGTCTGGAATCATTCGGCCTTTTGTTTTTTATCTTAATCGTACTTCAAAGTTGAAATAAAACAATATCAGCTTTTTCTTGGTGGCTTCAACTCGAGAGAGAGAGGCGCTCACTGTTATCTGTTAACCTATTGACAAAACTCCATCTTGTGTTGCTTTCATTAATGTGGATGCGGATGCGGCGCAGTGGGCCGACACGACACGGAGTTGTCCAAGATGACAGCTGTGTCCTGAGTAGCTCGTCTCTCTGCATCCACCACCACCACCACACGGAAACACTGATTTGTTTGGTGTATTTCAGAGGCTGTCTGTTTTAATCTTGCTAAATAAAAAACACAAACGACTCCGGATGCACTTTTCGAAACACATCTCGTGTTTCAAAACGTTTCACTAAGACGATTCGTGTTTCAAAATGTTTTATAATGACGACTTTGGTTCGGAGATGACGTTTGACGGTGACGACGCGGATTTCAAGGTGGTGATGCAAATTTACGAAGGCAAATCACACTCCATGATGACGAATCGTGTGGACGTTCAAATGAGGCGCGCTGACGGTGAGGAAGGAGTTTGGAATGACAGGATCTAGGACTACGTAGTGACGAGCCCATTCTCTCCTGTGATATTGCCTCTCACCCTCCCTCCCCATCGCTTATCATCACAAGCAAAGCAGCAGTGTATGAAAGCCATCCTTCATCAGTAATGGCGGCAAAAAATTGTACTAATTAATTGTATCATTGGTTGTGTATGGCAACAATAACACTTCACCAGATACATCACGTGTTTTTTGTGTCTAACGAGGTTAGTAAAGTATATGAAACTTGTATTTCATACGAACCACTCGTAAACACGCCCTCGTCAGGACAACCAGTGCTTCAGCAAAGTAAGTCAAAGAACTGCACCGCAAATCTGCCATCACGTGTCTTACAGTACCAGCTCAGCATATTATTACTATTATTATTTTTTTTTATCATTATTATTATCATTATTATCAGCATCCAGAGTGAGACAGGTGTAATTATGTAGATAAGCCGTTTGCATTACATGATACGGTGCAGTAGGTTTACTAGAAAAAGAAGAAAAATATGAATAATCCATATGGTCCCAGATAGACTACGAGGAACCGATGGGGTCGAAGGGCAAGTCTCCGTGGATCACTCTGAACGGAGAGAATCTGGCGGACTCCCAGTTCGTCATGGAACATCTGGCCTCCAAGTTCAACAAGGATCTCAGCTCCCACTTGAGCCCAGTGGAGAAGGCCACGGCGCACGCCCTCAGGGTCATGCTGGAGAACAACACCTTGTGGTGGGTGGCAGAGAGAGAGAGGGAGAGGGAGGGAGGGAGGGAGCGTGCGTGCGTATGTTTCACTGCCTGTCTTTTGACCCCTTGTTTGTCTACTTACTGATTTACACTTTATGTACACATAACTCTTTGTCAGTGTGTTTACCTTCCCAGTTGTGTCTATCAATGTTCATTAGTCTTTCTCTCGATGTTGAGATTAATTTTGAAAATAGTGAAATTATAAATGTTTCACGTATTTATATTTATTTAATTTTATCTTATTTTTGTATTTATTATCTAAAATTATAATAAAATGGTGATAATTAACATGTTTTATCAGTATATACACATCATTCTTCTCTTCCACAGGGGTCTGGCCTACTGGCGCTATGTGCAGGACAAAGGCAGAGAGATACTGAATGGAATGCACGTACCCTTCTTCCTGAGACTGACCCTAGGAATGTTTATCCGGCAAGCTAAGAAGGTGATCTGGCTGCATGGGATGGGGCGACACAGTCCACATGAAATAGAGTATCTGTGCAAACAGGATTTGGCTGCTCTTTCTACACACCTGGGTAAGCGTGCTGTGTAACCTACTGGTGAACACTGGAACACCCTGCCAGCTTGTGTATTTCTCTTCTGTGTTTTTCTTTGTTGCTTAGCATTGTGTAATTGAAGTGAGCGTCATTGTTATAGATAAGCATTCAGATTGTTTATATTACTGACACTTTCTTCAAGACATCAGTGGGTAATCCTTTTCTTACCATTCTTTTTAGGCACCGTCTCCCACGTTAGGCTTGCCTTTCATGCATTTGTTTCCCTTAGCCAGTATATATATATATATATATATATATATATATATATATATATATATATATATATATATATATATATATATATATATATATATATATATATATATATATATATATATATATATATATATATATATATATATATATATATATATATATATATATATATATATATATATATATATATATATATATATATATATATATATATATATATATATATATATATATATATATATATATATATATATATATATATATATATATATATATATATATATATATATATATATATATATATATATATATATATATATATATATATATATATGGAGAGAGAAGACAACATTATTATCGCAGAGGACACGCATTACTGATGATGATGAGTTTGTTCTCAAATTCAAGTCATTAGCATGAAATAAGAGGACAGATTATTTGTTATTGAAATCACTGGTATGAGATAAGAGGCCAGGATATTTGTTATGGTGTCTTCCTATCAGGTGACAAGGACTTCCTGATGGGGGACAAGCCGACCGAGGTGGACTGCGCCATGTTTGGGTTCCTGTGCCAGTTGATGTATGCCTCAACGAGCTCACCATACCTCATGATGCTGGAAAGTAAGTCCTCTTTTCTGCAAACATTTGCTGCCTTCTTATCTGTAATAGTAATAATAATAATGATATTCATTATAACAATGATGAAGTGAGTAATCTGCAAGTCTACAAGTGGAACAAGTTTATGGGTTACCAGGCAGAGGGTTGTATTTAAGGTTATCCAGTACTTCTGCTTCCCCTCCTTTTTATAACCATTCCATTATCATTTATCTATATTTTGGGATAGCATAATTTCTGTATATTAACAATCCTTGCCCCTTCCCAACAGCTGACTTCCCTAACCTCCGCTCGTACTGCCTGCGTGTTAAGGACAAGTTCTGGCCTGACTGGAACGCTTGTCTTGACCCACCTCGGCCAGTGTCATAACGCCTCCATCTGTTATCAGCCCCGTGTCTTCAGTCCTCCTCTATCAGTTACAGTGGAGCCATAGGATGATGCTGGCATATATGATTTCTTTCCCTCCACAGTCAATATTATTGTAAATTTTCTCTACCGATGTGTGTCCTGAAAGAGAAAGAGAAAGATAGATCTTTTCATTTTACTTGTATAGAATGAAGAAATAAGTTCCGTAGTACCAAACATTGCGTTTTTCTTCATTGCATCTACTATATTTCATATACAAGTTCTTTCTTCTTCAAATTCCTTCTCTCTATCTCTCTTCTACTCCATCTTTCTTATATACTTTTCCTTCCGATTGCGATTTGTGGTTCTTTTCCCTATTTCTCATGACTTTGCCTGTGTTTTTCTCTTCCTATCCTCAGATTTCTTTTATTTCTACTTTCCTTTTTGTCCAATCTATTCGTCAAGTATGGTACATTTTTCCTACTCTTCCTTACGAGTGTGCATAAACATGGTTGTCTTACGGATCTTTGTTAACATTAATACATTTTCTCTAGCACGAGTGGATATATTTTATTGATCCAAGCAATATGAAGTCTCTCTCTCTCTCTCTCTCTCTCTCTCTCTCTCTCTCTCTCTCTCTCTCTCTCTCTCTCTCTCTCTCATATCATCAGGGGAAGTGTAACCACCTGAAGGTACACACACAGCAACATACTCGCACGTGCACCACAAGAAGTAAGCTATCAAGTTTGGGGAAAATATTTAGACATTAATTTATTGTCGGAATCGTAGACAACAATTAGACTCCTCTGCATTCCAGCTGAGTTTGATGCCAGCAACCAGTAACCAGCAACCACTCAAATACAGAATATCATCACCTGTAAGAAATTTGTTCTGTGTTGAATAGATACCGTATGTACTGTAATAATCCTTGTGTCCCCATTTGACATTTTCCCTCTTACTGATGACTATTACTGGTGTCACAAGCTGGCTTTCCTCATCCTCACACCTGTCTCATTCCACACTCTGGAGAGCATATCAAGGTAAATACCGGAATTAAAAACTAATTAATTTTAACTTTACTTCAGTGTTGATTTTCCTTTCCCATCATCCTCTGTTGCAGCCCATCCCACTCTGCGTGTGTCCCTGGCTTCTCTGCACGTATTGTGGTCTGCTACATTATTTTATGACTGTCGGTGCAGTTTTGTGACTACAGTGCAAAAACTATGATGGGGACATGTCTATCACGTCCTCCTCCCCACCCACAATCGACGTTCGATCAAGTTCTTTGCAAACAGATAATGCATCAGTCATAACGGTTGCTTACGGGCTCCTTGACTTTCACACACACACTCTCTCTCTCTCTCTCTCTCTCTCAGGATCGGCGCGAGAGTTACCGTCATTATGAGTCAGCAAGGCTCTCACTGCTACTTTAATCGAAAGTCATTAGATAAAGTCATCCCGGAATGAATACTCGCCCATACAAGAGACTTTCCCACCACAACACAGTCACTGGTCACACTTACGTACATTACTCTCTATAGCAACAACAACTCCCGATCACAGCAAACATCATAATATCAGAGCCATATGTGATATAATAAAAGAGGCGGAAATGCCACAATGATGCTAAAAAAAAAAGGTCTCCATCTGCAGTGAATGAAAGTAAACAAACAAATCCTTACATAGATGGTTAATGTCATGAATTCTCCTCTCATCATATTTGTCCATAGTCAGAGACGAATAGTGGTGCATGGTGGTGGTGCGTGGCAGATGTAACGCCTGCAGTTATCAGTTCGTATTTTTTTTTTTTTCCCTCCTTTCAAGGTTTGTTATGAGCGAGTTAAGACCCCGCCAGCAGACAGCATAGACACCGTCCGCCAACCGTAAGGTAAGTTGTCCTTGCATGATGGTTGTAGGGATCAGTGACTGTTGTTTAGTGGCGGAGTGGATGGATGTAAGTACTATAAATTATTAGGTCCTGGACTTTGACGGCCAATTAAGTCTGTAGTCAGTGTAGAACAGCCTTAATAAGAGAAATAAACAGAACACTCTATAGGTACTGAGAGAGAGAGAGAGAGAGAGAGAGAGAGAGAGAGAGAGAGAGAGAGAGAGGTTGATTAAGGATGACAATTGTGCAATTACGAGATGTCCTAAGTGCGAGTATTCTACATCCTTGTGTGTTGAAGGCAGTAACTGGTAGCTAGTTTGGTGATAACTTTGCACGCACGTGTCGTCGTATTACTGTACGTGATTATACACAACCGCGGGTGAACGATAAAATTTACTAATAAAAAAAGTTAAATGAAATAAACAAAAATTAATTCGTCATATCAGTTTTGTTGCTGTTGTTGTTGTTGTTGTTGTTATTGTTGTTGTTTTGGGTGGCGGTGGTGTTGCCGTTATTGTATTCTATATTCTATTTGCATTTTCGCAAGACTGAATTGAACATATAGTTTTCCATATCTAACTCTTTATCACATTTTCTTTTATGTATTTGTTTATCATTTTCAGCCACCTCTCCCTCAAAGAGAACATTCTCTTTCATTTAGAAAACAGCATGTTATTTCCTTTATTCTTGTTACATTTCATTCTTTATCTGTCATATTTGCACATTATGATTTCATTTTGTTTCCTTCTTCCAGCTTACTCAAGTAATCATGTGTGTGTGTGTGTGTGTGTGTGTGTGTGCGGCGCTGGTAAACCTCATGAGCAAAGCATTTTGTTTCCAGCTCGGTGAAGATGCAGTTCATGGCTCAACTTGAATGGCCGGCGGCGGTCGGGGCCAGGGGGCTGTCGTGGCTGTGGAAGCGCAGTCGTCGCGTGGCTGTGGCGGCGGTGGTGGTGGTGGCGGTGGTGAAGGTGCGGGCCTACGTCCAGAAACAACAAAGAAGGTACAATGTGTGATTGTGGAGGACCGCTTCATCGGACTTGAATTAAACATATAGTAGTGGTAGTAGTCGTAGTGGTGGTAGTAGTAGTAGTAGTAGTAGTAGTAGTAGTAGTAGTAGTAGAAAAAAGAACTATTTTCCAAAGAGTTGATCAAAAGGATATCTGTTATCGGAAGGAGTTGATAATTGGCAGGAATGATCGAGTCGCAGTGAGTGAAGGCGGTGGTGGTGTTTCAGGAAGCGGTGGGATGCGGCGGGCCAGGATGTGGTGGTGTTGCACATGTTCGGGCGCGGGAGACACTTACCTAATCTGTCTCCATTCGTGCTCAAGCTGGAGACCTACCTGAGGATGACCGACATCAAGTATGAGGTACGTGCATGTTTTACCTTTTCTCTGCGATACTTAACCATTCTCAACAACAAAAATAGAAATAAAAGTCTTCATAAGCAGCTACAAAAAACAAGATTAAGGGAATAAATTTTATCTATCAGGATTTACCTTATCAACATCATAGTGGAAAGGTCTTATATTTTGTCTTGTTATCGTTTCACTGATTTACAGCAGTCAGCATTGCGGCGATAGGGTTTCGTCAGGCACCACTTTCTCGCTTGCCTCGCACTGGGTCAATCAAGACCACTTTGCTAGTTTCATTGAGACGTTGCGACCATGACATTGTATGGCGCTCTAATGCATTAGTGGGATTCATCACTTCAGGTTATGAGTATATTAATCCCTTCGGTACTGGGACGCATTTTTGCTTTGAGTTTGGGCATGATTAGACGATTTTATTTACATTAGGTAGTGTCTATGGGGGTCAGAAGATTAATGGTCAATATTCACTATTTCAATCCCGGCGTAAGTTTCTGAAGTTGTGTAAAATCACTTAACAGTAACCAGAATGAATATGAAACATGTCTTAGTACTGAAGGGGATAAATCACTAAAGAAAATGTGATATGTTGATTTCATACCATATAGGACATAACTCTTTGAATCATAATATTTATTTCATCGAACGCTCAGTGATCTCTGCAGTGTAATACTGGTAATACTGTAATGTTGCCGTGATAATGAACGCACCACTGATATCACCTTCTCGATGCCCGTCACCTCGAGTGCTCATGACTTGCACAACGTGTCTGATGACTTAAGGAACACAGATTTGTACATTAATCTAATTTTTGCTGCTTCTGTAAGATTGTTAGGCTACAAAGAAGAATATATATATATATATATATATATATATATATATATATATATATATATATATATATATATATATATATATATATATATATATATATATATATAATATTCCTTGCTTATAAAGTATTCCACTGACTCTTCTTGCCCACGTTAATGTTCTTGTTCGTCCTCAAAGTGTTTTCTTTACAAACCTCCTCCATTCACTATTGTGCTTAGAATTCGACTGAAATCTTTAAACGCTACCCTGTATTTCTTTAAGGTTAGTTACATACTATAGAACGATAACTCTCGCAGCGTGAGATCGCGCTGTCATTGTTACTGGCGTGGGCGTAGTATGCAATCGACATTGGTGGGCTGGTTGGCTGGTTGCCAGTATCAAATGTTTGACGCTGAGAGATTAAATGCCTTAGTAAATAAGTAGCATCTTCTCCCTTGCTTTAAACATACATTCCTGAAGCGTGTTGCAAACACTTCCGGCGAGACTGTAAATACTGAAAGGCGGGGAACCAGCAGTAGTAGTAGTAGTGGTAATGGTAGTGGTGGTGGTAGTAGTAGTAGTAGTAGTAGTAGTAGTAGTAGTAGTAGTAGTACGTAGTAGTAGTAGTAGTAGTAGTAGTTGATAAAATGTTTACAAGGTATGTATCGATTTTTTCCTATATAGTAATAACATTTAACTATAAAGGTGAATTAAAGATCGAAACTAAAACATATCGATCAAAGAAACCAAAGAAAACCATAAATGCACGGCATTGATATTAAAGAAGCTAACAACTCTGCCATGACATAATGCACGCAGCTAACCGTGCATGGCTGGAAGCTTCGCGCCTCATGGTGACAGCTCAGACGTGCCTGGAGAACACCGGCACTCCTTGTATCGTACAGTCATTCTCTACGTCTTGCTTATATTCATCCTGAAATCATTGGGCATTTTTTTTTATCATAATCGTACTTCAAAATTGGAGTGAAGCAGTATCAAACAAAGATGGCAAGTGTTTCCTAGCTGAGAAGCTCGTCTGTCTGTATCCACCACCACCACCACCACACGGAAACATTGATTTGTTTGGCGTAATTCAGAGGCTGTCTGTTCTAATCTTGCTAAATAAAAAAAAAAAACACAAATGACTCCAGTTGCACTTTTCGAAACACGACGCGTGTTTCAAGACGCTTCACTAACACGATTCGTGTTTCAAAATGTTTCATAGTGATGATTGGTTTGAATATGACGTTTCACGGTGACGACTTGGATTTCAAGGTGACGATGCGAACTGAGGAAGGCAAATGAATCGCCATGATGACGAATCATATGGACGTTGAAGTGAGGCGGGTAGACGATGAGGAAGAAGTTTAGAATGAAAAGACCTAAGTAGTGACGAGCCCATCATCACAAGCAAGGGCAGCAGTGTATGAAAGCCATCCTTCATCAATAATAGCAAAAAGTACACATAAATTGTATCATTGGCTGCCTAGAGCAACAAAAACACTTCACTAAATAGATATATCAAGTGTTCCTTGTGCCTAACGAGGCTAATTAAGTTTACGGACCTTGTACTTGATACGAACCACATCCGCATTAGAGCAATCAGTGTTTCAGCAGAGAAGGCAAAAGAACTAACCGCAAATCTGCTGTCTTAACTCATAACTACGTACAATACCATCTCAGCAAATTATTATTATTATTATTATTATTATCATCATTATTATTATTATTATTATTATTATTATTTTAATCATTATTAACATTATCATTATTATCAGCATCCAGAGTGAGACAGGTGTAATTATGTAGATACGGTGCAGTAGGTTTACTAGAAAAAGAAGAAAAATATGAATATTCCATATGGTCTCAGATAGACTACGAGGAACCGATGGGGTCGAAGGGTAAGTCCCCGTGGATCACTCTGAACGGAGAGGATCTGGCGGACTCCCAGTTCGTCATGGAACATCTGGCCTCCAAGTTCAACAAGGATCTCAGCTCCCACTTGAGCCCAGTGGAGAAGGCCACGGCGCACGCCCTCAGGGTCATGCTGGAGAACAACACCTTGTGGTGGGTGGCAGAGAGAGAGAGAGAGAGAGAGAGAGAGAGAGAGAGAGAGAGAGAGAGAGAGAGCGTATGTCTCACTGCCTGTCTGACTCCTTGTTTGTCTACTTGCTGATTTACACGTTATGTACACGTGACTCTTTGTCAGTGTGTTCACCTTCTCAGTTGTGTCTTTCAATGTTCATTAGTCTTTTCTCTCAATGTGCAAATCAATTTTGAAATTATGAAAATTATAAATGTTTCATGAAGTTAAATTTATTTATTTTTATCTTATTTTTATTTATTGCTGAAAACTATAATAAAATGGTAAAAATTTATATGCTTTATCAGTATATATTCATCATTCTTCTCTTCCTTAGGGGTCTGATATACTGGCGCTACGTGCAGGACAAAGGCAGGGAGATACTGAATGGAATGCACATACCCTTCTACCTGAGACTGACCGTAGGAGCGTTTGTCCGGCAAATTAAGAAGGTTGTCTGGATGCAGGGGATGGGACGACACAGTCCACATGAAATAGAGTATCTGTGCAAACAGGATCTGGCTGCTGTTTCTACACACCTGGGTAAGCGTGCTGTATAACCTACTGGTGAACACTGGAGCACCCTGCCACTTTGTGCATTTTCTCTTCTGTATTTTTCTTTGTTGTCTAGCATTGCGTAACTGATGTAAGCATTGTCATTGTTATAAGCATTCAGAAAGTTAATACTATTGACACTTTCTTCAAGACATTTGTATCTGCTGTTGGTAATCGCATTCTCAAAATGGACCGTCCCCTACATGGGGTCTTCCATTCATGCATTTGTTGGTTCCCCAAGCCAAAGTCCTGCGTACATAGAGAACACATTATAATTGCATAGCACACGCATTACTGATGATGATGAGCTTGTTCTCAAATTCGAATCATTGGTATGAGATAAGAGGACAGGATAGTTATGGTGTCTTCCTATCAGGTGACAAGGACTTCCTGATGGGGGACAAACCAACTGAGGTGGATTGTGCCATCTTTGGGTTCCTGTGCCAGATTATGTATGCCTCAGCGAGCTCGCCTTACCTCAAGATGCTGGAAAGTAAGCTCTCTTCTCTGCTAACATTAGCTGCCTGCTTCTCCGTAATAGTAATAATAATAATGATATTAATTATAACAATGATGAAGTGAGTAATCTGCAAGTTTATGGAGTACCAGGCAGTGGATTGTATTTAATGTTATCCAATACTTTTGCTTTCCCTCCTTTTTTATAACCATTCCATTATCATTTATCTATATTTTGGGATAGCATAATTTTTATATATTAACAATCCCTGCCCGTTCCCAACAGCTGACTTCCCTAACCTCCGCTCGTACTGCCTGCGTGTTAAGGACAAGTTCTGGCCTGACTGGAACGCTTGTCTTGAGCCAGTGTCATAACGCCTCCATCAGGGATGAGCCCCGTGCCTTCAGTCCTCCTCCAGCAATTACAGTGGAGCCATAGGAAGATGCTGGCAGATATGATTTCTTTCCCTCCATACAGTCAATATAAGTGTAAATTTTCCCTACCGATGTGTTTCCTGAAAGAGAAAGAGAAAGATAGATCATTCTCTTTGTTTTTTCATCTTCCTTGTATAGAATCACGTAGCACGTCCCTGTAGTACCAAACATCGGGTTATACTTCTCTAGATCTTGATTTTATATCCAAGTTTTTTTTTCTTATTCAAATATCGGTAGAAGATAGCAAGAGATGCAACATTCTGGTGGTGAGAAAGAGGCTGAAGACAGTCAGCCAGAGGAGAGGAATTGATAAGACTGGTCCCTGTAGTACCAAACATCGGGTTATACTTCTCTAGATCTTGATTTCATATCCAAGTTTTTTTTTCTTATTCAAATATCGGTAGAAGATAGCAAGAGATGCAACATTCTGGTGGTGAGAAAGAGGCTGAAGACAGTCAGCCAGAGGAGAGGAATTGATAAGACTGTGTGTGTGTATGTGTGCGTGACTTATGAGTGAGTAGGAATGAGCTGAGTAGAAGCCAGTGAATGGAAGGGAAAATAATGACAGAAGTAGCAAAGTAGAGAAAATTAAGTAGCAGTGTAAGACAGAGAGCGAAATCATTGAAGGGATAGACTAGAAGAATATAGGTAAAACTGGGGATAGAGTTTGTGGGAGGTAGGGAAAACTTTAGCATGGAGATAAGTTGATAGATAACATCCTCAGGAAATTGTACTATTTCAGGATGGAGAAAGCTGTTTTGGATAGGCAGACGTGGTGATGGGCGTGTGTGATGCTATGGGTGTGTTGGTGTGCTAGTAGGCGTATTAATGGGTGTTGGTGGGCGTATGCGAGGTAATGGATAGGCTGTCATGAGCGTGTGTGATGCTGTGGGCGTGTTGGTGTGCTGGTGGGCGTTCTAGTGGATGTTGGTGGGCATATGTAAGGTAATGGGTGGAGTATCATAGGTGTGTGTGGTGCTGTGGGCGTCCAAATGGGTGTTGGTGGACGTATATGAAGTAATGAGTAGGTTAAAAACACTAATATAACAGTACTCCTTAGCTACCTTCTGTAACATTGTATCTTAATTGAACTCCGCTAATGTTTGTACGAGTATGTGTGTTGATGTGTTTCAATCGCTAACTGCATTGCTTACCTCTAAAGTGTCGACATCACGTTAACCTTAAGCACCGAGACCACTGTATAGGGTCTTGCCACAAGTCTCATTCACAGATTATATGTAGGCCGATATACCTTACTTTGCTTTACTGCATCATATGTTTGTACTTCCCGATTTGTGAATAAGCGTATCAGATCAAATGAAATCTCCCCAACCACCCCCACCCTCCCTGCTTCCATCTTACTCTCACCCATCACCACCGCCACCACCACCACCACCAGGCGTCCATTTCACTACCAGCCTCAAGCTACAAGTCCTGCCAATACGCATACCGCTCCATCTCCACCTTCTCCACCTACCCCACCAGCTCCACCTGCTCAGTGTATGGGTGAGTCAATGGAGTGGAAAGCGGCAGTAGTGGTCAAGTGGTGATGGTGGTAACAGTGATGGTGGGGGCGGTGAGCTATACTCATCCATACACACCAACACAATTAATACTCAAAAGACACTCTTATATACTGAACACATTCGAAAACCCATTCAAAACACCCACACACACATCCAGAACACACACACACACACACACACACACACACACACACACACACACACACACACACACACACACACACACACACACACACACACACACACAGAAGTGAAGTGTTGTTATATCACTAACAATTGGTTATGCATTACCAAGCACCAAGCAGCAAGAGAAGCAGTGCAAACCCTCACCACAATTCTCCACACTAGCTTATTATTGTCTATTAAAGGTATTTACAATGCCATTCACTTATTTTTGGGTTTCCTTTACATATGAAATGAAAACAGTACGCAAATACTAAAAAGGTAATAGGTATAACGTCAATTATAGAAGCAAGACGTCAGCATAAACAGCTGATATTTGCTTCCTTCACTTATTGTAAGCCAAACATGTGTCAGAATGCAGCCACTAGTTTAGAATTTCATATCCCATGGTAAAAAATTCCCTATTAGGCTTAGTTTTGGTGTGGCGAGATAATAAAGGAGGTTGCGCCACCACTGCTTCCGGATTTTGCCTCCCTCCCTCGTTCCCCAGCGATCACCATCCACTCAGGCAGCCTGCGGGGTCATATACATTTTTTCATATAATTCCTAACAGTAATATTACGCTTCCATGATTTGTTTTCATGGTTTCTCTAAATGCTTCGTCGTGTATTAAGTGTGTTCTGTTCCTGTGTTGGGTAAATATGTGGTATTTGGTGGTGTTTTATGATGTTTACAAAAGCCTTTCTAATGATCAATTAATTTCAATTTCTCATTTTGAGCTTTTACTTCAAGCTATAAGTGGGCCTTTATGGTATCAAAAGAATCACCTATGCTCTTTTAAGTGTGAAATCAATTTATTGAGTGAAATAGTGAACTTTGAAATGGTGTTTGGTACTGTTAAACCTAGTTCTTGTTTTTCTTTATTTTATTTGCTCACGTTTCTGCTTCTCGGTCTAATTTGTTGTAGAATGCCTTAAAAGATAGCTCAGACTCCGTGAAATGTGTTAAAGTACTCTCCAAGTGAAAATAGCTTGACTTTACAAAGAATTTTAGGAGAATTATAGGTTTATTTATTTATTTATTTATTTTTATTTTTACGTAAATAATTTCTACATTTTTTTTTTAACCAGCTAAGCTGGAGTTGTTTTGATATTTTGAATATTAGTTTAAGTATTTATCGCGTCATAAAATATCAGGCATTCGGTCATGGCTTCGTTTTTTTCTATAAGTCACTTTTTAAATCAAATGATTTACGGAATTTAGCTGAGTCAACCCTGTTCCCGTTTTCTCTGATAACCACAGCCCAGGTGGTGACTCACCATAGCCTAGGGGTGGCGCCTCTCTGTCTCCCAACTCCAGAGTTCGTCAATATTTTGCCTAATATCTAGTAATTTCTTCGTAGCTTCGTGTGTTTCTAGGTTCAGGTGTGTAGATATTAGTAGCAAAAGAAAGAAAGAAAGAAGAAAGGAGGATAAGGAGGAAGGAAGGAGAAAGGGAGGAGGAAGATGAGGAGCAACCAAGCTACAATACTTAAGTCACCTTCCATTTCCTCAATATTTTGTCTAATATCTAGTGTTTTGATGTGCTTCTAGGCTCAGACGTATAGATGGAAGCAAGAGAAGGAAAAAAAAAAAAGGAGAAAAAAGGAGGAGGACGAATAAGAAATGATAAATAGAGACGGAATAGGAGAAGGAACCAAGCGGTAATATTTAGATAAGTGTCCCATTTAATGTGAACGGTCTTTATAATGCATTTTGTTGGTTTGGGATGTACATACTTGGGGTGTAATAAAGTAATGTTCGAGATGTTTGAAGTACGTTTTAGGTGCATTTCGTGCGTTTTCAGTGTGTCTTAGATCTTTCAGGTATATTTTACGTATCATGAATGTGGTGTGGAGGTATGTTTGAGTACTTGAGTGTGTTTTGAGTGTGTTTTGGAAACTTTTGAGTGTTTTGAATGTGTTTTATGTTAGTTATGCGTGTTTTAAGTGTTGTAGCTGTTTATTAGTGGTCTTTTTTGTGTGGAGGGGGGTGATTTGAGTATATATTGAGTATTTCTAGTGAGTGTTGTGGATTTTGAGGCGTTTTGAGCTGTTGCATTGTGTTTTAGTGTGTTTTGGGATATCATTGAGTTTTTAAGGGGTTTGTGTGTGTTTAGGGGTAGGTAAGAGTGATTTTAATTTATACGAGGTGCTTTTAATGGGTTTTTAGGCTTAAACAGGCAGCCTCAGTGGGAATGGGCCCTTATAAAAGATGTCTTTCATCAGCAAGTACCCGTTTTGTGTGCAGGTGACGAAGGGCTGAGTGAGCTGGGCATGGTGGAGGCTATGGGCGATGAGTTCACCGCGTAGGTCAGCCATAGCATGGACCAAGGATTCTGTATATTCCTTGGCATGGACCGAGCTGACTGCCTGCAGCTGTTCACTAAGAATGCGGAGGAGGCAGCTGTATCTCACTTTTTTACCCTGGAAATGTTAGTGCGTAAGATTGTGATGCTTGTTGTTTTTTTTTTCTAGTGTTTGCTGCTATAGCTGTGAATGTTATTTGTATTTTATTGTTTTGTTTTCGTGTTAAGGTTTGTTTGCTCTCTCTCTCTCTCTCTCTCTCTCTCTCTCTCTCTCTCTCTCTCTCTCTCTCTCTCTCTCTCTCTCTTTATTCGCATGTTTGAGGGGAACTCCACTCATATAGCTTTATTATATAGGGTAGAATCAAAAGCTTTTCGTCTCATCAATTCCCCTCCTCTGACTGACTGTCTTCAGCCTCTTTCTCACTACCGGAATGTTGCATCTCTTGTTATCTTTTATAACGATTTTCATGCTAACTGCTTTATTGATTTGGCTAACTTCATGCCTCCCCTCCTGCGGCCTAACTGCCCAAGGCTTTCTTCTTCCTCTCATCCCTATTCTGACCAACTCTCTAACACAAGAGTTAAGACAGTTTGACATATTTTGAAGGCATTTTAAGGCAGTTTGATGTATTTTAGGGCATTTTAAGACAGTTTGACATGTTTTGAGGACATTTTAAGGCAGTTTGGCATGTTTTGAGGGCATTTTAAGACGTTTGGCATGTTTGAGGGCATTTTAAGATAGCGTGACATGTTTTGAGGGTATTTTAAGACAGCTTGGCATCTTATGAGGACATTTTAAGATAGTTTGGCATGTTTGGAGGGCATTTTAAGACAGTTTGACATGTTTTGAGGGCAATATAAGACAGTTTGGCATGTTTTGAGGACATTTTAAGATAGTCTGGCATGTTTGAGGGCATTTCAAGATAGCTTGGCATATTTTGAGAGCATATTAAGGCAGGGATGCCACAAACCGCCTGACTTCTGAACTTTCTAAGATTTGTGATTGGCCACAGAAAACTTACTAGTGTTCAGTGACTCAAAACTCAACATAAGCTTCCAGACAACTGTCCCCCTCTTCTTCAATAACACTCAACTGTCTCCCTTTCCTACACTGAATATCCTCGGTCTGTCCTTTACTCATAATCTTAATTGGAAACTTCACATTTTATCTCTTGTTCTGAGATGTCTTTTTCTCGCCCCTCCAACTGCTAACTCTGTACAAGGGCCTTATCTCTCCTTGTATGGAGTACTCCGCATGTTTGGGAAGGTTCCACTCACACAGTTCTATTATATAGGTGCATCCACGCAAGCTTCCCCAACCCAGCCAGTGTACCACAAGACAACAGGCACTGAGGAGGACGGGAGCGAGCGGCTGCATGCACTATTGAATGGGACGGCATTACATTATTCCCACAGTTGTATGACTACACTGAAGCAAACCCAGAATAGTGTTGAGTGACCATGATGTGAGTATTGTGGTTTGCGCATTACACTTTTATCTACACGTGTCTCATTTTAAAAGGTTTTGTACTTTCTTGTTATTTTTTTTCAGAACTTATTAATGTTGACGACATTTCTATTTTGTTCCATCTCTTGTTCTAGGAATCAGTACTACTAACGCCAAAGAAGTGAGGGAAGTGTTTGGAGTGAGCGTGCAAGACGTACAACAGACACCAGACTGCTACTGGTGTAGTGTATTTCATTGACCATTTGTAGATTAGGTGGATAAATTTGTAAATTTTGTAGACAGTTGTAGATGTGAAGTTGGTAAGGTTTTTTGCAATGCCTTATCTACACCATTGCGTGTCAAAATACGATACGCAACGGGTTCGATCCCCCATTTGTCGGTCTTTCGGCGTCACCTCAAAGGAATGATACATAACTCACCACTACTCGCGCGTGTGTGTGTGTGTGTGTGTGTGTGTGTGTGGACGGGCAGCGTGGCATTGTCCCGTTGCAAGTTCAGTGTTGTCGTGGACGGGCACGAGTATCTTTCCCCAATTGCAGACAAACTCAAAATCAGTTTTGATACAGTTCCGTCACATGCTGGGATTTTAAGTCAGTCAACACAGTAGTTGTTCCATTGCACATGTGCCTACTTGCATAGAGTGTAGACACCCACCAACGCCGTCAGTCATTTTTCCTTTTACTGATTTGATGTTCATGAATAAAACTAAACGCGGCAGCAGACAACTGCACATTTGCAGGAAGAAACTGAATGACACTGTTGCATCACTCAACGATGATACACCACGCGGATAGGAAACAGTGGGTACAATACCCTTTTGCACCGTAACGCATTACAAGGTGATACGCAACGATGAAACGATGCGTGGAAATGCAGTAAATCAGTAGGCACCTTTAGAAAGTGGTGGTGGTGGTGGTGTCCGTGTGTTGTGTATTGGTGGTGGTGGTGGTGGTGGTAGTGATTGTGGTGATTGTGGTGGTAACTATTGGTGGTGTGTTTGCTTGTTTTGCATCGTGAATATTGATTGACTGACTGGCTGATAGATTGACGGACTGACAGATAGATTACCTGTCTAACTAATAGATTCACTGACTGACTGATGGAGGGACTGACTGATTTACTGACTGACTGAGTGATTGAGTGACTGAATGACTAACTCACTGACTGACTGACTGTCTAGCTGAGTGACTGTTTGGCTGATTGACTGACTGAACTGACTGAATGACTGACACACTGACTGACTGACACTGGTTGATTGACTCTGACTGACTGGCTGGTTGACTAACGGCGCCTGTCCTTGGCACAAAAAGCATCGCGCGGTACGAAGGCGCTAAGAAGTGTACCGTAAGAGGTATGTGGTGCGTGTGGCCAGGCGCGTGTTGCCGTACGCGAGTGTACACGTGTAGCGACCTGACAAGTGTGTAGAGAACCAATGAAAACGACAGAGGCAAAGGCAATCGGATAAGAGCCTGACACCACGTATATCTCACCCACGCCTCCACCCCACGCCCACAACCGTGGTACGTTGGTCCGAAAGCGTGTACGTCGGGAGGGATGTGTTGTCAGGGACCCCCCGGTTGACACGAAACAGTAGGCGAAGGATGGCGCTGCAATTATTGGAGCCGTTGTGTCCCTCGCCTATCACTGACACACTCCTGTTCATGAGGGCGAAGGTGGGCAGGTGCGGGAACTTGCAGTGGTAGTTGTGGAGGTGGTGGTATTTAAATGCTTGTGTGAAGATAGATGGATAAGCCCATTTGATGGGTTGATAGATACGGAAATGGACAGTTGGATAAACAAACAGATATATGGATAGGTAGGCAGATAGATAAGTCAATGAATTCGTGTATAATTAACAAGTGAGATGTGTATGTAGATAGAAAAATGTCTATATTCCTCTACTTAGTATCCTTTCACCCTGGTTTATTGTCAGAAATACTCGTATATCAGGCGGTAGAAATAGAGAATGAGAAAATAGTACAGTCTGCCTTTTAAGCACCTTGTTTATTGCCTCGCGGAGTTGCCAACACTCGCTGTACAACAAGATACAATTTGATATTTCCTGCTTTGACAAATAACAAAAGCTGGACAGTATAACGAAGAGAAAGATGTCGCAATAACCAATAAATCGACATATGGTATTTGTATAAGTATAGTGTCTCATTGATAAGATATTTAGTAACAGATAGTTATCATAAACATATATACATGCGTACTGTCTTCACAGACAACCTTCTGCTACGGCAGTAGTCTTGTAGCGGTGGTGGTGACAATAGTGGTGGTGGCTATACTGACATGCACACCCACACACACACACACACACACACACACTAGAGAAGCATTGCAAGCCTTCACCACAAACCTCTACACTGCCTAATCCTCGTCTATTAAAGGTATTTATAAGGCTATTCACTTAATGTTAGGTTTTCTTTACATATGAGGGTGAAAACAGTACGCAAATATTTTAAAGTACTGGTAAAAGGATCATCAAAAAGAGCAAGGCGTCTGTATTACCCTCTGATATTTGTTTCCTTTACTTACCATAGGCCAAACATGTGTCACAATGCAGCCACCAGTCTACCATTTCATATATCCCTAGTCAAAATTTCTCTGTGGCTTAATTTTGGTTTGGTGAGATGATAAAGGCCATGTATGGATGTCTCGCCGCCGGTGTTGCCTCCGGGTCGCCTCCCCCCGACGGTCCCCTAGCCATCACCCAACCCCGCCTCACCCTCCGTCACCAGCCAGTTGGGTCAAATACTTTTTTTTCGAATATTTCCTGACGGTAATATTACGCTTCCATGGTATGTTTTTATGGTTTCTATAAATGTTTCGTTGTGTTTGAAGTGTGTTCCGCGCCTGTGCTGGGTAAATATGTGGCGTTTAGTGGTGTTTTATGGCGTATGTTAAAGGCTTTTTAACGCTCAAAATTTCCCATATGGAATTTTGAGCTTTTTCATTTCAAGGTATAAGTGGGCCTTTATGGTGTCAAAATATCGGTTGTACTCTTTTAAGTGTGAAATCAATCTATTGAGTGAAATATGTGGACTTTGAAATGGTGTTTGGTGCTGTTGTAAAAAGCTCTTATTTTTCTTTATTTTATTTGCTCACGTTTCTGCTTCTCGGTCTAACACGCTGTAGAATGCCCTAAAAGATAGCTCAGACTCCCTGAAATGTGATAAAATACACGCCAAGTGAAAATGGCTTGACTTTACAGGACGTTTTAAGAGATTTATGGGTTAAAATGTTTTTGTACTTTTAACGTACTTAATTTAGACCTTTTTTAAAAACCAGTTAAGCTGGAGATATTTTGATATTTTGAAAATTAGTTTAAGTATTTATCACGTCATAAAATAACAAGCATTTGGCCGTGGCTTCGTTTTTCTAAAAGTCATTTTTGAAATCAAATGATTTACGTAATTTAGCCGAGTCACCCCGTTCCCGTTCTCTCTGATGACCACAGCCCAGGTAGACTCACCATAGCCCAGGCTGGCGCCACTTTTCCAAATCCGCAGTTCGTCGATATTTTGCCTAATATCTAGTGATTTCTACGTGTTTTCGTGGGTTTCTAGGTTCAGGTGTGTAGATAATTGTAGCAGAAGGAGGAAGAAAGGAGAAATAAAGGAGGATAAAGAGGAAGAGAGGAGAAAAGGAGGAGGAAGAGGAGCAGCAGCAAAGCCACAATACTTAAGTCACCCTCCATTTCCTGAATATTTTGTCTAATATCTAGTGTTTTGATGTGTTTCTAGGCTCAGACGTGTGGATGGAAGGAGTAGGAGGAAGAAGAAGGAGTAACAATGGAGAAGGATGAAAAAGAAATGAGAAATAAAGGTGGAATAGGAGAAGAAGCCAAGGTGTAATATTTAGGTAAGTGTCCCTTTTAATCCTAACGTTCTTTATAATGCATACTGTTGGTTTTGGGATAGATTTGGGGTATTTTAAGTTTGTACATTACTGTTGCAGACTGTTTGGAGTGTTATAAGTATGTTTTGGGGTTCATTTCGTGTGTTTAAAGTGTCTGTTAGATCTTTTAGGTATATTTTACGTATTTTGAGAGTGGATTGAGGTGTGTATGAGTATTAGCATGTTGTGAGTGTGGTTTGGGAGAACTTTGAGGGGTTGGTTGGTGTTCTGAGTGGGGTTTGGATTTATTTTGAGTGTTATAAGTGGTGTGTGTTAGTAGTCTTTTGGGTGTGTGTGAGGATTATTTCAGTAAATATTGGGTGTTTCTAGTGAATTTAGAGGTATTTTAAGCTCTTCTGTGTGTGTGTGTGTGTTTTTTTTTTAGTGTTTTGGGATGTTATTGAGTTTTTAAGAGGGTTTGGGTATGTGTGGTTTGTCGTGGGTGTGTGTAAGAGTGAATTGGACCTATACAAGGATTTTTCAGTATGTATGAGGCCCTCAACAGGCTAGCTCAGTGTCAGTGGGCCCTTATAACAAGTGTCCTTCATCATTGATTACCCGCTTCGTTCCCAGGTGACGACAGGCAGAATGAGGTGGACGTGGCGGAGGCTGTGGGCGGTCAATTCACGGCGCAGATTACCCACACCTTGCACCACGCTGACTGCCCGCCGCTGTTCACTAAAGTCGGGCAAGCCTGTATCTCCGTGTTCTGCCCTGGATATAGGAGTAAAGTAAGTTGTGGTTTTGTTGTTGTTGTTCTTGTTGTTTTCTGTTAAGATTTGTTTGCTCTCTCTCTCTCTCTCTCTCTCTCTCTCTCTCTCTCTCTCTCTCTCTCTCTCTCTCTCTCTCTCTCTCTCTCTCTCTCTCTCTCTCTCTCTCTCTCTCTCTCTCTCTCTCTCTCTCTCTCTCTCTCTCTCTCTCTCTCTCTCTCTCTCTCTCTCTCTCTCTCTCTCTCTCTCTCTCTCTCTCTCTCTCTCTCTCTCTCTCTCTCTCTCTCTCTCTCTCTACTACTACTACTACTACTACTACTACTGCTTACTACCGTTCTTTGAGTGAGGATAGGTAGTGTCAGGCTGCGACACGTTACGTCAGCAGGTTCCCACGCCTGTTCCTTCTTGCATATATTCTGACTTGCTCTGTTTGATGAGGTGACGTAGGGCAAGGCTTACCAATCAGTTGCATGGCTCTATCGGGGCGAAGTGATGGACTTGAACATTGACTTATCCTTTCACGCCACCCTCGTGTAACAGCTTGCCATATGCTTTTCTTATGAATACTGACATAATTTTTGTAGTTTTCCTTATCGTATGTGTTCCTGAAATACGTGTATGTCTCACGTTACCCCATCTTTTTTAAGCTTTATCCTTAAGTTCTAATAAATCTGTTTCTGAGAGTGTAATTCTCCACCCTCAGACGTTTACGAGTGACGAGCCTCTGCAACGCAAAAGCTTAACTCATGCCCTGAACTCCATTGTTTCATATAAAAATTGAAGATTTTCTTACATTGTATACAGTACAATACAAAATCACAACTTGACAGTACTGAAGCAAATGCTTTTCTTGTGGCAGGATGAGTTTGTGCAGCTGTGTGGCATTGAGGAGTGCCGGGAGAAGAATGTCGGGTGTGTGTGAGCCTCTTTACATAAACACTCGAGAGTCATACTACTGGCAGTGCCGGCCATGCAGTGTACAGACTCGTGTCAGAAAGTTGAAGTGTGAAGATGAGGCCTCCCTGAACTGTCAATGTCACTCTACGGTCTGTCTTCTTAACCTTGTCAGTCCTTCACCTCTTCATTTAGCAGCAGCCTAAAGAAGGTAGTGTGGTATTTAAGGGCACTTTTGTTATTGTTGGCATACATGAACATGCATTTTATCTCACGAGTATTACTAAGATCAGCGAATTATGGATAGGTTGTTCTTTATGATCAAGTATAATTTCATCTTGCCATATGCATTTTTCATGAGTACTGATATAATTTTTGTAGTTTTCCTCAACGTATTGTTGAATATGTGTTCTGAAATGCGTGTAAATCTATCCTTAAGTTGTGAAACTGTTTTATCAAACTGTTCAGGAAATGACAACATAGAATAGATAACCCACTTCCAAGAATGTTGGCGTCACTGATGAAAGCACGTACTGCCCTTTATGTGAGCTCTTCACTGAATTTTGCTGTATGGCATGGCAATTCTGTGCAGCACTTTAACTGAGAGGCGAGAGAATTGTATTTAACATACATACACACACACACACACACACACACACACACACACACACACGGTAGCTCAGTGGTTAGAGCGCTGGCTTCACAAGCCACAGGACCGGGGTTCGACTCCCCAGCCGAGTGGAGATATTTGGTTGTGTCTCTTTTCACGTGTAGCCCTTGTTCACCTAGCAGTGAGTAGGTACGGGATGTAAATCGAGGAGTTGTGACCTTGTTGTCCCGGTGTGTGTTGTGTGCCTGTCTCAGGCCTATCCGAAGATCGGAAATAATGAGCTCTGAGCTCGTTCCGTAGGGTAACGTCTGGCTGTCTCGTCAGAGACTGCAGCAGTTACAGCAGATCAAACAGTGAAACACACACACACACACACACACACACAAACTAGGGAAATTATTGATATAGACCTCTGCTGTATCCTTGACACCTTGCATGACACTGTTATGTCATTTGAGTAACCATGTGTGACGAATTTATTGATGGAAAATATAACTACAGGTACTAACAGTGGTGGAAAGAAGGTCCTCTTCAAATATGGAAAATGTAAAACGAAAGATAGGAGTTAGGATAAGAAAATAGGACAAAGTAATAATAACAACAAAATAAAAAGCAAATTCAAGCGGGGTAAGAATAAAACAATGAAGCTTAACCTCCTTGATTTTTGTTTGTGATTACCTCGACGATTTTATTTCCATTAGGAAGGGTTTAAGGAGGTCAAAAGATTAATGGCCACAGTCCTTCCTATTCTAATGCCAATATGTCTCTCCAAAGCTGTATATAATCACCATAAAGTAACCAGAATGAATAAGGAAACACGTCCTGGTACTGAAGAGTCTCTAGTAGTTTCCTTAGAATAAAATATATTTATTAGCGCTGTTGGAAAGGCCAAACCACATAGCTCGCTGCCCAGCTGACTGTCACAACAAACGTCAGCTGATCACGAGTGCTGCGTGAACTTGGACAGGCTGCGGCGAGGGAGACAGTGACTAATTAATGGACGTAAAACATGGAGTAATAAGGGAATGAAGAGCCCGATTAGCTGTGCGCATGCTGATGTGAGTACGGAGGATTGATCGCCGAGGAAGCTGGTGGTGACGTGAGTGAGTAGTGGAGAGAAGTGTGTGTGTAATAATAATAATAATAATACGGTTTATTAGACATTGCAGCCGAAAGGCTGAAAATTAACAGAAAAGGGGTGGATGTATTTGTACATACTTTAGAAAATAAAACAAAACAAAGTGTGTGTTGAGTGGGGCCGGGGAGATCAAGGAATTTGTGGCTCTTATCAGCAGATGTCGTCGGCTGGATCTGCTTTCAGAGTGACGTATAGTGAGGACAGCAGAGGGTCTTGGGACAGCGGTAGCACAGACTGTAAAGTGTCAGTGTATGTTTGTCACTAGCTGGGAGGACAGGACTCATTGGCCGCCTTATCCCCTGCTGTCACTCGCTCGTGTGGGTGTTTAGAAAGGCGTGCAATTGTGTTACTGCCGTGATTTACTCAGACGTGTTAGTGTGCTGCAAGATAGGCTGATTTGTTAAGAAAAATAATTAAATTAGCATTCATATTGATTTAATTGCACTTGTAAAAAAAATTGTTAGTTAGCCAATCTCACCACTCCATTTTGATTCTTAGAAATCCAAGGCGGCATTCACAGAACTGATGCAGTACTCAGCTTGTGATGTAATGGTTTGTGGAATGAATGTGAATTGCTATTTAATAATTGGTTTACTGCATTGCAGAGTTTCAAGTGTGCCACACTGCAGGGAAAACAGAAGTAAGCAAAGAGCACTTTGTTCAGTGAATACCCTCCTGTCAGACCAAATCACTGTTGAAGATGTCTGTAGACTCAGCACCAAGGGACTTCCCAATTCCTGAGGTGAGATGCCAAGTGCCTTCCTGTCATTTCTCATTCTGCTTTTACAGTGGAAAGCCAAGCATTTCAGACAAGGTCAACATTTATCCAGTGTTGCATTAACCAATTTATCCCTCTTGTACTTTATTCTGACTGTGAAGCTCATATAAGAATAAATATGATATTTTAACTTATCATCATATAATTTTCAGTTGTATTTCATTTGTTGTGTATTGGGCTTTGCCTGGGGGATCAGTCAATCTGACTTTACTTTTAATCCTTTTCCAGCCCAAATAGTATAGTTTTAAAACTGTTTTATGTAATATATTTTTCTCTGAGTAAGGATAGCTGGTTAGTCACGAATAATACTTGCACATTTCACTAATGACCTAATTTTCCCAGATCCCATCATGCCTGCAGCTTCGCACTGTCACCAAAGGCCTCATACCATTAGCCGAGTCCAAGAAGTTGGACAACTACCGGATGGGAGCACATGTGTGTCTGTGGGCACGGCAGGAAGGCAGATCAATGTTTGGGGAGTATCGGGCTGCTGTCATGGTGGGTTTTAGGTCATTGAAAATACTATTGCAGTAGTGCTGCCACTACTTTTACCATTGTTAACTCTAATCCAATACTGAAATACTCCATAACTTGCTAAAGATGAACTTGGATATTGATTCATTAATTTGATATATGAATATGGGAATTGTTGAGAAAATATATTGTTAGCAAAGCAAATTGTCAATTGTTTGTGAGTCAAGAAAATTAATAATTTATGGATGGAGATATGCATATTAATAGACAGGAGATTCAGGCAGCCATACATAAAGTAGAAAATATTATTTGAGAATTTCTAAATTGCGGTTTGCTGTCATCTATAAACATCACACATATCACATTCTGTCTTCTGTCAGTCCATACCACTGATACATTTCATTGCAGATGCAGTTGAGGTTTGATGGGACCTTTGGCTTCCCTGGGGGCCTGGTGGATAAGGGAGAGGATATGATGAAAGGCCTCAACCGTGAGTTAATGGAGGAAATCGGCTGGGATCCATCAGCTCACCCAGTCACCTGGAGTGACTATTACAGTACTCAGGTGAGGGTCATAGGGCTCAGACTGCACCACTGAAAGCTAGGCACTGCAGTTCTTAGCAACAATTACAGAGTACAGACACCCTTAGAGTACACAGAGTCTAATATAACTATGGCACATGCACTGCCCTTCTACCACACATATCAGACTTGTCAGGCATTCAGTAATTTAACTTTATTTCTGTAGTTCACACTTCAGTTATAGTGAATTGTAATCAAGGAATCAGTGTTCATTGATGAGTCAGCAATATAAATTAATGCATTTCTCTACCTGGAATGTGCAAGTAATCAAATTTAGATGAAATCTTTTTAAATAATTTTAGTATTATATGACATGTATACATAGAAAATCAAAACAATAATTTCATAAAAAAGGGACATTTCCCCTATTTTGTTTCAAACATGGCACAATGATAGCACCTATTTTATCTCATTACTGAATCAGGTTGTATTGGTAAAGAAACCTTATCAAATGTTAATTCAGTTGTGCTTTGTGCATAGTGGAATATCTTCATATTTGTCTATTCTCAGTCAAGAAATTTAAGTAATGTGAGGTTTTCAGATATTTAGGGCTTAGTCAAATGAGGAAATGAATGCAGGATGATAGTAGAAATCCTCACCCAGTGTCTAAAATAAAAACTGGAAAGTATTAATAGGGTTATGAGATTGTGATTGTGTGGTGTTGTAGGTGGCCGGTGACCGCAAGCTGGTGCTACACTTCTTTATCAAGGAGGTGACACTTGAGCAGTTCATTGCCTTGGAGAAGTCTTGCCTTCAGAGCAGAGACTATGGCAAGGAGGTGAGTAGCTCATCTAGGGTGAGTATAGTTTTGACTAGAAAATTTTTATTTTGCTTGGATTGTGTCTGTCATTGACACTGGTTTGTGGAACCCATTCAGAGATGCATCAGGGAAATAATTCTCCTCATGCTCTCTCTCTCTCTCTCTCTCTCTCTCTCTCTCTCTCTCTCTCTCTCTCTCTCTCTCTCTCTCTCTCTCTCTCTCTCTCTCTCTCTCTCTCTCTCTATATATATATATATATATATATATATATATATATATATATATATATATATATATATATATATATATATATATATATATATATATATATATATATATATATATATATATATATATATATATATATATATATATATATATATATATATATATATATATATATATATATATATATATATATATATATATATATATATATATATATATATATATATATATATATATATATATATATATATATATATATATATATATATATATATATATATATATATATATATATATATATATATATATATATATATATATATATATATATATATATATATATATATATATATATATATATATATATATATATATATATATATATATATATATATATATATATATATATATATATATATATATATATATATATATATATATATATATATATATATATATATATATATATATATATATATATATATATATATATATATATATATATATATATATATATATATATATATATATATATATATATATATATATATATATATATATATATATATATATATATATATATATATATATATATATATATATATATATATATATATATATATATATATATATATATATATATATATATATATATATATATATATATATATATATATATATATATATATATATATATATATATATATATATCTCTCTCTCTCTCTCTCTCTCTCTCTCTCTCTCTCTCTCTCTCTCTCTCTCTCTCTCTCTCTCTCTCTCTCTCTCTCTCTATATATATATATATATATATATATATATATATATATATATATATATATATATATATATATATATATATATATATATATATATATATATATATATATATATATATATATATATATATATATATATATATATATATATATATATATATATATATATATATATATATATATATATATATATATATATATATATATATATATATATATATATATATATATATATATATATATATATATATATATATATATATATATATATATATATATATATATATATATATATATATATATATATATATATATATATATATATATATATATATATATATATATATATATATATATATATATATATATATATATATATATATATATATATATATATATATATATATATATATATATATATATATATATATATATATATATATATATATATATATATATATATATATATATATATATATATATATATATATATATATATATATATATATATATATATATATATATATATATATATATATATATATATATATATATATATATATATATATATATATATATATATATATATATATATATATATATATATATATATATATATATATATATATATATATATATATATATATATATATATATATATATATATATATATATATATATATATATATATATATATATATATATATATATATATATATATATATATATATATATATATATATATATATATATATATATATATATATATATATATATATATATATATATATATATATATATATATATATATATATATATATATATATATATATATATATATATATATATATATATACATACATATACACATACACACACACACACATACACACACACACACACACACACACACACACACACACACACACACACACACACACACACACACACACACACACACACACACACACACACACACACACACACACACACACACACACACACACACACACACACACACACACACACACACATACACACACACACACACACACACACACACACACACACACACACACACACACACACACACACACACATATATACACATATACACACATATACATATATATATATATATATATATATATATATATATATATATATATATATATATATATATATATATATATATATATATATATATATATATATATATATATATATATATATATATATATATATATATATATATATATATATATATATATATATATATATATATATATATATATATATATATATATATATATATATATATATATATATATATATATATATATATATATATATATATATATATATATATATATATATATATATATATATATATATATATATATATATATATATATATATATATATATATATATATATATATATATATATATATATATATATATATATATATATATATATATATATATATATATATATATATATATATATATATATATATATATATATATATATATATATATATATATATATATATATATATATATATATACTGTATATTTCTTTTAATATTGTACATCTGATGGCTGCCAGGGCAATATCCTAACTATATAAATGCAATATAAATAATATAAAGCTAAGGCATGATGTAACAAAATCTACATTTGTGGGCAGTTTTAAAAGTTTTAGGAAACAAGAGTTATAAAAAAAGCTTTTAGAATCAAATTCATTGATTCCTATCCTGACATGCTTTCTAAAGACATACAATTGCAGCAGAGTCAGTGGCCAGATCCTGTGTTGTGTACAGACAAGCTCTGATTGTGTCATTCTCCTCTCATGTTTCAATATTGTATGTTCCCATTAGATTTAAGGTGATGGCATCCTGCCATCCACTGTATTTACTGCACTCATATACCATGTACACTATAGGCACTCATGCAAAATACTCACCTGGTGTTTCAGGTAATGGGCAGCATACGAGTGCCTCTGTACACCATGGACAACATGTACAATGGTCTGCCAGCCTTCCTCAACAACAAGTTTGCTGGTACATCCAAGCAGCAGCTGCTTCTTGCCCTCCATCATTCGAAGCTGCTCACTGAGCATGAGATCAGTGATGTGATCCTCAAAAGCCAAAATCTCAAGTTGGCTCCCAATAGATTTTAATGCATTATTCTGTATTATGTATGCTTGTCTGTCTGTCTACTGGAAGATAATTACATAACATTGAAATGTATTGTTGCTGCAGATGTCCTTATAAATAAGTCTGTGAAGCAGGAAACATAATGTGTACAGCTAGTAATTTTATTCTCAGAATTCTTGTAAGTCATTTAAAAAAAAAATTGGGTTGCACAAAAGTTTGAATGCCAAAGTGTTAGAGTAAGGCTATTTTATTGGTATACTTGTATACATGTGTACTAGTGTATATATGATTTAAAATGCTGTTTATTTTTTTCTTATAAAATTATAATTATTTCTTAACCTACTCATAGGTTGCAATGTGAATATTGTTGAAAATAAAGCTTTACAATTTGTGAAATACTATTAATGTAATTATTGATTCTAAATACCTTTCTTCTTTTTACTTTTTCTTCTTCCATTGTAATAAACATAAAGTAAATGTCAAGACTATCAGCCATTTCCATCCTTAGCGGTCAGTGCCAGAGTCAGCACAAGTCAGCACTTCAAGTGTGGGAAGTGCCAGGGTGTCAGGATCAGTCAGCACTTCAGGTTGGGGAGTGCCAGGGAGTTAGGGCAGTCAGCACTTAAGGTGTAGGAGGTGCCAGGGAGTCAGTACAAGTCAGCACTCCAGGTGTGGGGAGTGTCAGGGGGTCCGGGACATAAGGAAGAGATGCTTTACTTAGAGGCACTTTATTCACAACAGCCTTGCATGCTGCTACATGAACATCCTTCACTGTAGAAAAGAAAGAGTGCTATACAAACAATGTATGACATGGAGAGTCAATGGACGTGTGCAAAATATTCATTATATTAATTTTTTTCACTTTGTATGGCGCAGTGCTGCATTAGCTCAACACTGCCCATTTTCTATGCAAGATGGGCACTAGGCGAGCGCGGGCGAGAAAAAGCGACACACACACACACACACACACACACACACACAGAGAGAGAGAGAGAGAGAGAGTTCAGTTTATGGCTTACAATCAGCACCACCTTAATAAAGTCGTTAAAACGTAGTCGCTTATTACCAAGGGCACGAGAAGTCTTACTTACACACTTACTTCCACACACACACTGAACAATAATGGGTTAGCTTCGTGGAATACTCACTACATCGTATTTCACATTCTGGTAAACTATATGTGAGGTTGATTCGAAGCAGTGAACCTTGAGAAGAAATTGAAACACTGATAGGCAGGAGCACAACACCGCGGCAGTCGGCCCATTAGGGTGAGTGGTGGAGGTATGGTGTTGCTTTGTCTAGTGCTGTGTAGTTAGCTGACTCACCGTTATTAATTTATCATGTGACCGTCATTGTTACGGCGTAGCGGTGTAACATTGCCCAGAAGAACCAACAGAATGATGGAAGTGACGAGCACCAGCAGAGAGACGCAATGTGCCTAACCACCTCAGCGGCCAGCAGACGTCAACAGCAAGGTAACTACAACACAATTCCTAAAGCTCTCCCCAACGAGCATGCATTTGTCATTGCTATTAGTGGTATTTACTCACTATGCCTGTGCAACTCTGACAAATAAAAGCAACAGACAGTGGTGCATTAGATACTACGTTATAGAAATCCGTGGAGGCGGAGACGGTCCCAGGCGCGGCGAGGCGAATGGGCTAGCCTCTTAATGTGTAGCCCTTGTTCACCTAGCAGCAAGTAGGTACGAGATGTAATTCGAGGGAATGTGGCCTCGCTTTCCCGGTGTGTGGAGTGTGGTGTGGTCTCAGTCTTAACCGAATATTGGTCTATATGAGCTCTGAGCTCGCTCCGTAATGGGGAAGGCTGACTGGGTGACCAGCAGACGACCGTGAATGCGTCAGTTCAGCTCCATACCACACTACAGCATTCCACCATTGCCACACCACACCACCATATTACTATTACACACCATAACATAATACACAACACCACACTCTGTATTCTAGCCGATCCTTTCCCACCCCTATCCTTCTCGCTGACGGACTCGCACCTGTACCAGCACCCTCTCATGCAGTCCTGCTCAGTCCGGCACCCTCCCCACCAATCACCGCCTGGCTCCTGCTCTGTCCCACATCCTCTTGACCAATCACCGCCTTGCTTCAAGCGTACTCCAACCCAGCTCCAGCTCCGTCTGGCACCCGCCACGCTCCACCCCCCCCTCAACCCCACCTGCTGCCTCTACCGAAATGATTCATTAAACGTATTTCTTTCGTATTCTGCTTGTATATCTAGGTGTTTTTGGAACTCAGGTTGTAAAAAGAGATGGAGGAGCTGGAGGTGGACGGGAGAAGTGGAGTGTGAGAGTGAAGACGGGGAAGGAGGAGTCACCAAGCGTTTAAAAAAAAAATAAATAAAAATCTTGACGAAAGGGTAAGAATATTTCTGTTTCATTAATGGAGTTGGCATTGTTCTGATATTTGATTTGTTGTTAGCAAAGTAAAGCAAGTTTCAAGTCGCAATAGAGTAGAGTCTAGCTGTGTTTTTTGTTTACGGAAATCATAACATTAAAGTCACTCCGTGAATTATGACTTTTTAAATTAGCACACCTAGGATTGTTTTGGTGATTGGTGTAACAATTAATATACGAAAAAATCATAACCCAAGTAATAATATTCCATAAAATTTAGTTTAACTATTCGTATTTTCAAATTCAAAAATTTTAACGGTACGAAAATAGAAAACAAAAATCATTATACGACGAAGAATTTGTGTTTTCTTTATTTTTCTGGAAAGCAAAAAAATTTCATATTCAGAAAGTGTAATATGATGTAGTGTGGATATGATTTCTTTCTCGAAATTATGATGTGTTTGTGGCCCCGTTAGAATGTTATACAGACGCTGATTGGAGATAGTTTTGTAAACAAACGACTCGGTAACGTTATTATATTTTGATTATTAGTTAAAGTACTTGTTGCGTCTAAAAATGTAGTGCATTCCTGTCTGGGTGCCTTTTTTCTTCTCGCGATTTTTTAAGTGAATTACTACGTACGTAAATATTGGTCACAGGCACCTCAGCCGTGCCTTCCACGCAGGTACGTCCAACGATGTTTGTCCCCACTCCCCCTGTGTTCCCAGACCCAGAGAGTGAAGCAAAGCCAGAATCAACCACAAAATAGGTGAATAGCTCATTACTGTGTTAAATAAGACGATGGTTATGTATACTCCCTTCAGACCACTCGGCACCCACCATGACTGGAACCAAGACCTCCCCTCACCAACCCCCGTCCCTCCCCGTGTCAACTCATCAAGATTTCCTTCAATTTCTTGCTGTTGCCCGCCTGAAATCTGTAAAGTGTAGCGATTGAAGGAAAAAATGAGGAATGGAAGTGTTTGAGGGTGTGTAGTAGTAGTAGTAGTAGTAGTAGTAGTAGTAGTAGTAGTAATAGTAGCAGCAGCAGCAGCAGCAGCATCAGTGTTATTTTCATTATTATGAGTGTGTGTGTGTGTGTGTGTGTGTGTGTGTGTGTGTGTGTGTGTGTGGTGCCTTGTCACAGGGAAGGCAGGTCAACGTGGGATTACCGCCTCTCTCTCTCTCTCTCTCTCTCTCTCTCTCTCTGACAATTCAGCACCTAAAGTGCATCACATGGGAAGTGAATGGATGGGTGTAAGATATCATTTTATTATTAAATTTATCACTGCCTATGGTGCAACGCTGGCTCGGCCAACACTACCCATTTTCTGTTTGGATGGGTACTGGTATATATATATATATATATATATATATATATATATATATATATATATATATATATATATATATATATATATATAGAGAGAGAGAGAGAGAGAGAGAGAGAGAGAGAGAGAGAGAGAGAGAGAGAATTTCAGTTTATGGAATGGAATCCACACCACTTTTAATAAGTCTTTAAGTCGTGGTCACATAATACCACGAGCACGAGAGGTCTTACCTAACACCTTAGCCTTAATTGTTTCACACACTGAACAATAATAGGTTACTTTGTTGAGCGGATGGTGCATGGCAGAAAGGACTGTAAGACATCAGGCTGCAGGCGCCATAGTGACCGTTAAATATGAATCGAGAAGAACACACAACATCGTATTGCACATTCCGGTAAATGACATTAATGTGGATGATTCGATTCAAAGCAGTGAACCTTGAGAAGGAATTGAAACACTTATCAGCAGGAGCACGACGCCGAGGCAGTCGGTCCAATAGTGTGGGTGGTGGGGAGGTGCGGCGTTGTTTTGTGTAGTGTTGTGTAGTTAGCTGATTCGCCGTTATTATTTCGTCATGTGACCGTCATTGTTACGGCGCAGCGGTAACATTGTTGAGAAGAACCAGCGGAGTGATTAAAGTGATGAGCACCTGCAGCGAAGAGACCCAATGAGCCTTACCTGCTTCCCTGCTTCCCTCAGCGGCCATCAAGTGTCAGCAGCAAGGTAGCTACAACACACTGTCCTAATTCTCTCCCCAACGAACATGCATTTGTCATTGGTTGTTATAGGTGGTATTTACTCACGATGCTTGCCCAACTCTGACCAATAAAAGTAAAAGAAACACCAATAATAGTGTGTCGACTACGCAGTGGTGCATTGGATACTACATTATAGAGATCCGTGGAGCCGGAGAGGTGGGAGAGGGGACCGGGTATGTACTTTGATGGAATGGGTTTGCTGATAAAAGCGCTGAGTTATGAATATCAGTTTTTGCGGATGCAGTTGTGGATTATTCGCACCTTCATATCCGTGGTTGTGGATGAGGACACGAATTTTTTTTGTCACAATCATATCTACGTATATGATACTATTAATCATACATTATTGAGTGACGAGTGTTTGGGTGGGATGCTTGTGCTTGGTGAGTGTGGTGAGGGGCGCGTTTAGTCAAACTAGTTCTAATGGAAAATTCTCCGGCAGGAGTGACGCCCCTCTATGTCAGAGGTAGATCTATTGGACCTGCCAGCACTCGTGTCTCGTCTCGCTGACCAAGGTTGTCTAGTCTTAGGGTGGAGGCGTAACTACGTGGCGGCGATCTTAACCGTTTGTTTATAGGCGGATAAACTGAGGAGAGAGAGAGAGAGAGAGAGAGAGAGAGAGAGAGAGAGAGAGAGAGAGAGAGAGAGAGATGGGGGGGAGTGTGTTTGAGTGAGTGAATGAGTGAGTGAGAATGAAAAGTGTTCATTTTAACAAAGTTGCAGTTTGAGGTCATAAGTCAGACGTGTTGTCTTATACACAGTGTTATGTATTTTTCCACAACTTGCGTTGTTAGGTGGGGCATCACACAGGCCTATTGCTCGGTTTGGATGGCCATATTTTGCAGCATTTTGTCTTCTTTTTTGCAAATACTCTAAAAATTCTTTCCTTTTTGCACGGAAAACTCTTACGCTTATTTTAGTTTTTTTTTTTTACATTTTTTTTTAATTTCATTTATTCATTTGTCTATTTTTTTGCAGCAACACATTTATGTAGGGATCACATATTCTGTTTTCTTTTTTTCTTATGGGGGGGAGTGTGTTTGAGTGAGTGAATGAGTGAGTGAGAATGAAAAGTGTTCATTTTAACAAAGTTGCAGTTTGAGGTCATAAGTCAGACGTGTTGTCTTATACACAGTGTTATGTATTTTTCCACAACTTGCGTTGTTAGGTGGGGCATCACACAGGCCTATTGCTCGGTTTGGATGGCCATATTTTGCAGCATTTTGTCTTCTTTTTTGCAAATACTCTAAAAATTCTTTCCTTTTTGCACGGAAAACTCTTACGCTTATTTTAGTTTTTTTTTTTTACATTTTTTTTAATTTCATTTATTCATTTGTCTATTTTTTTGCAGCAACACATTTATGTAGGGATCACATATTCTGTTTTCTTTTTTTCTTATAGACTTGATATTCTTTCTCTCATCCATGTGCAGAGTGGTACTTTCATATCGCCTGACTGAGCTCGATCATACGTACAGTGATTATTTTTCATATCTAATCATTAATTTTCAGTCCTTTACTCATTATTAACTTGAATGCCTCTGATTATCATGGACTGCTACCTCATACTGTGCATTCCTTGAGACATCTTACATGCGTTTCACCCACCCACCCACCCACACACACACACACACACACACACACACACACACACACACACACACACACACACACACACACTATCATGACCAGTGAGGGAAGTTAGACCATTTCTTACTGACGTCAACATGTATTCATCACAGATGCGTGGGTAAATTTGACAATGATTAATGCATGAAATGTGTCCATCAATTGTTATGAATTAGGCAAGGACGATGGTCCTGGTCTGGGAATGGCGCGGAGCGCAGAACATGGAGTGTGGGTATGCGGGGGTGTAGCGGGGCTAGGCGGCCGTCATTGACTTAGTTCAGGTACTGGATGTTTCCAGTGGGGCACACCTTGCCTGAGGGACCGCTGACACAGCCAGCGTGGTCCACACCGTAGATTACGGGGACGTGGGGAGCGGCCTGTGTGAAAAGAAATGGGTTAAGGCATTTGTTTAATTGTTTGGTATTTGCTGTTAGTGTTGTAAGCAATGCGATTAGTTATGGTGCGTTGGTTGGTGGTGTCATTATGTTTTATGGAAGCAGCTTCCTTCGCCTTTAGAGCACAAAGTGTGTGGCTTTTAGCTGTGGGTGGCCAGTGACTGCACGCCCGCAGCCAAGTGTTGGATGGCAAACCGCGCGGCACAGGTTGAAGCAAGATCAAAAGAAGACCATTTTCTTTTTTTTTTTTTCTACATGTTGTGATTACTGGAAAAGCATCAAACCATCACCTTCACACCTGCCTGAAGCTTACCTGGTATATGAGGGGGCGGGCGACGGTTGGGTTTCTGACGGCGTTAAGGGCAGCGACGTGGGCGTGGGCGGCGTGTCCAAGGAAGGCATAGGCTGGCTGGTGGAACTGGACGGGGCCGGAGGGACCAACCAAACCAGACGGTCCGATGACTCCGGAAGGTCCAACCAGACCGGGCATCGCCGAGCAGGCAACCGCCAGACAAAGTACGACCTGTAACAATCACCCAAGCATTACGCGAGGCGTGCATGCTTGTATGGCCACGCCGGGCCACGTGCTGGCTGGGATTACCACTTCATAGCAAAGTCTGTCCATGGAGTTTATACTTATGTAGATTTCCAAAGATATATCTATCAGTAAATTGTCTTGATGTGAAACATTACAAAGAGAATTTAGACTCTAAGTTACTGAAACTCGCTAGTGGTTGTGTTGGTGGTGGTGGTTTATGACAGCGTTCCTGACAACTCACCAGAACCTTCATGTTGTGTGTGTGTTGACTCAATTCCTGTATGACTCCGCGTGTGGCGCATTTATATACCCCGTGCAGTGACGTCATCTACCATTAACCAATCAAAACGTACCACATAAACTCGTATGTATAGTTTTTATCCTCTTATTTGAGGGTCACCGGGCCTGGCGGGGCGCACCAAACGCAAGGCGGGGAAGGACAAGTGTGGCGCGCTGTCCGTTAACAGATAGTTGGGGAGGCGCGGCAGTTTGTCCGCCCCTTTCCTTAGTTCGCAAATATAATGGACAGAAATCACGACGAATATGTAAGATAGATAAATAAGTACTCAGATTCTCTTTCCTTATTTATTTCCTTATCTAAATGACCTGTTTACTGAAACTTATGGAGCATACCTTACCTGTGACTCACCCGCTGACGCTCCACGCTGCCCGGGGGTAATGGCGTCCCGAGGTGATGAAAGCAGGGAAGTCAGGAAGGTAGAGGATGAAGTAGTTACGTGGTGAAGAGGGATATGAAGGAGGATAAAAGGGAGTGGTGGAAGACGAGGAAGGATGGGCAGGGGTGGAGTGGACAGGTTTAAGGGAAGCAGAGCGGTACCGTTGCCACCTTGTCCTTGCAGAAGGGGAAAAAAAAGGTGGCTATTTAACATTTTGGAGAAGTCTGGTCGGTGGTGGGCAGGGTAGCGCGGGGAACGAGGAGTGGGACGTGGGGAGCAGAGTGGCCTGCCTGGGGGACTTGTGTATTCGATGCTGCCATGGAGATAGAAGCACCTAGAGACACCTGGGGAGAGAGAGAGAGAGAGAGAGAGAGAGAGAGAGGAGGGGTATGTAGCCGTGGAAAGAGACAATCCCTAAGTAGAGCGCCTTTCTCAGTCCAGTACGAGTATAGTCGTGTCTGTGTCTTCACTATTATTCCTCGTCCTTCTCCTCCTCCTCTTCCTCTTTTTCTTCTTCTTCTTCTTCTTCTTCTTCTTCTTCTTCTTCTTCTTCTTCTTCTTCTTCTTCTTCTTCTTCTTCTTCTTCTTCTTCTTCTTCTTCTTCTTCTTCTTCTTCTTCTTCTTCTTCTTCTTCTTCTTCTTCTTCTTCTTCTTCTTCTTCTTCTTCTTCTTCTTCTTCTCCTTCTTCTCCTTCTTCTTCTTCTTCTCCTTCTCCTTTCTTCTTCTTCTTCTTCTTCTTCTTCTTCTTCTTCTTCTTCTTCTTCTCTCCTTCTCCTTCTCCTTCTCCTTCTCCTTCTTCTCCTTCTCCTTCTCCTTCTCCTTCTCCTTCTCTTCTCTTTCTCTTCTTCTTCTCCTCCTCCTCCTCCTCCTCCTTCTCCTTCTCCTTCTCCTTCTTCTTCAATTCCTTTTTTTGTCATTCTTGTTATTGTCTTTTTAAGTTAAAGATTTTTTCCTCCTTTTTACCTCCCTCCTCCTCCTCCTCCTCCTCCTCCTCCTCCTCCTCCTCCTCCTCCTCCTCCTCCTCCTCCTCCTCGTTTCCATACCTTCTCTCCTTTTTCGTACTTATCTTTCGACCTCCGTTCCTCCTCCTCCTCCTCCTCCTCCTTTGCAGTGACACAGATTCATTCACTGATTCATCATTGTACTAATAACTTGGCTTTGTGACTGATGAGACGCTCACCTTTGACGAGGAGAACCAGCAGGTCTCCAGCACGGTGGCGCTCCTCCTACGCTGCTAATGTCACCACGTCCTGCTGCCTCTGTAAAGTTTGGGAGCGGCTCATCACGTCATGCAGCTAATTTAGAGTGACTGCTTCACTTGTCTGACCTGAATCCCTCAAATTTCTTCCTCTGGGTGTTCCTCAAGGACATCGTTCCTCACTCATCGCAGTACTGAAGCCAGCTGCCACTGAAAGGACTTAGACGATCACCTAGGAAGAACTGGGTCTCAAATATAATGGTAGACGAATGGAAGGGACTCACAGTTGTTGGTGCTACGCCATTAGAGAACTTTAAAAGATTATACAGATATATGGATGGGGGTGAGAGGTGAATATAGATATAGGTATAGGTATTTCATATTTATTTCATACAGAGACTGCCACGTGTTGGTCCGTTGGCTTCTTGCAGCTTCCCTTTTAAGAAATATATT
>NC_059289.1:10978425-11053425 GCF_017591435.1 Portunus trituberculatus | reverse complement strand
GAGAGAGAGAGAGAGAGAGAGAGAGAGAGAGAGAGAGAGAATGAACACTGCCATAATAAGAAAATAAAGAATAAACAATTTTAACATCCATAAACAGAGAGAGAGAGAGAGAGAGAGAGAGAGAGAGAGAGAGAGAGAGAGAGAGAGAGAGAGAGAGAGAGAGAGAGAGAGAGAGAGAGAGAGAGAGAGAGAGAGAGAGAGAGAAGGAAGTAAGAGAAAAAATATGAACACTGCCATAATAAGAAAATAAAGAAAAAAACAATTTTAACATCCATGAACAGAGAGAGAGAGAGAGAGAGAGAGAGAGAGAGAGAGAGAGAGAGAGAGAGAGAGAGAGATTAGGAAAAAAAGTTTCGAAAAAGGTGCATGTTCCCTGAAGTTTGATAAGTGACGGTGGTGGTGGTGGTGGAGGTGATGGTGGTGGTGGTGGTGACGGTGGTGGTGGTGTGTTGAGGCAGCACCACACCAAGGACGTCGGGACCCAGTTTTTTGCATGGCCAGCGCCGGGAAGCGGAGTGGTGATGGTGATGGTGGTGGTGGTGATAGTGATGGTGGTGATGGTTGTGGTGGTGGGGAAGGGCCCTGGGATGAGGTGATAGGGAGAAGGGATATGGTGGTGGTGGTGATGGTGGTGATGACGATGGTGGTGATTGTGATGGTGATGGTGGTGGTGGTGATGGTGGTGGTGGTGGTGGTGGTGAAGGGATATGGTGGGGGTGATGTTAGTGATAGGGAAGTGGTGAGATGACGGTGGATGTGGTGATAGTGACTGTGACAGTGGTAATGATGGTGGTGATGATAGTGGTGAGAATTCTAATGGTGATGGCGACCGTGGGGAATGTCTCTACACACACACACACACACACACACACACACACACACACACACACACACACACACACACACACACACACACACACACACACGTCTATTGTAATCTAATATACCGTGACCAGTTATTTTTCATTTCTTTTTTTCTATTCTTTTTTTCCGAAACGGTACTTGAATCACGATCTGAATTTACTTACACTTTTTTTCTTTAATTTTCCCCACAAGATGAAACATTGAAGCGTCTGTTTTTCCTATCCTCATTCATTCAGTTTTTATTTCACCAACTCTTTCTGCAGTGGAACGCTTTTCTTACCATGAGTTTTTTGGTATGATTAGATAACTTTATTTACATTAGGGTCTATGGAGGTCAGAAGATTAATGGTCAGAGTCTTCACTATATCAATCCCCACATGAGTTTTTGAAGCTGTATGAAATCGCCAAATAGTAAGCAGAATGAATATGAAGACGCGTCATGCTACTGAAGTGGTTAAGTGTTAAGTACAATGCTATTATTTTCTTCATTATTTGTTATTACAGTATTTCCGTTATTTTCAGTTTATATTTGCAGAACACAGGTAAATATTTTTTTTCTGAGTTGATGACGTCTTCGTTCTCTGTTTTTGTTGTTGTTGTTGTTGTTGTTGTTGTTGTTGTTGTTCATGACCTTTCCCTCTTCTTACTCTTCTCTCTCTCTCTTTTACTTTTCCGTTGTCTTCTTGTTCTTGTTATTGTTCTTCTTGTTCCTGTTCTTGTTCTTGTTCTTCATCTTTTTTCTATTTCTCGTGAGAACGGTGATGGTGGTGATGGTGGTGATGGTGGTGGTCATGGATGGATGGATGGATTTTGAGTTAGGCGGGTGGTCATGGATGATGGTGGTGTTGCTTCACTTCCTTCTTTAACTGACATGCGGAATTCTCAATGGCACAGCTTTCTTTGACGTCATCCTCCGGTGTGTGTGTGTGTGTGTGTGTGTGTGTGTGTGTGTGTGTGTGTGTGTGTGTGTGAGTGAACATCTTCCTCAGGCAACAAGCCTCTCACTTTCTTTTATTTTTTCTGTTGCTGCACACTCGTCTTGTTTCTCAGAGCGTATACAAACACGTTAACACGATACAATATGCATGCACTGTACCGCTTACCCTTAACTGTTTGTGTGTGTGTCAATATTGATACATCTTAACCCCGCCCGCCCGTCTCGCCCCCACCTCGCCCCGTCCCGCCCATGCCCTGTCCTGCTCAACAGTTCACGTCCTGGTCCGCCCATCGCCGCCTCCACCCACTGTCGCCTTGTTGCCGGTCCGCCCCAACCTTCACCTCGCATAACTTGACAGAATGATGTACACTGATAGCAAAACACGTAGCGATTTGAAATTTGTCATGGTTAAGGCAAGTGCAGTGTAGTAGTGGGTTTGTCTGATTACTGTGTGAATTGATAGATTGTTTCCTTTTCCTCCTGTTTTGTTTTGGTTTGTAAAGTGATAATACGAGGGCTTGACTTGTGTGTCATTATTCTTTGACTTAAACTGATCCACTATTGTTGCAATGTGAGTTATTTTTGCAAGCTCCATGAAAAATTTAATATATAGAACAATAAATGAGCAAATATTCATCATAACGATACTACTACTACTACTGCTACTACTGCTACTGCTACTGCTACTACTACTGCTACTACTACTACTACTACTACTACTACTACTACTACTACTGCTGCTGCTGCTGCTACTGCTACTACTACTACTACTGCTGCTGCTGCTGCTGCTGCTACTGCTGCTGCTACTACTACTACTACTACTACCACTGCTGCTGCTGCTGCTGCTGCTGCTGCTGCTGCTGCTGCTACTGCTGCTACTACTGCTACTACTGCTACTGCTACTGCTACCACTACTGCCACTACTACTACTACCACTGCTACCACACACCACCACCACACACACCACCACTATTATTACTACTACTACCACATATTACTACTACTGCTACTACTACTACTACTACTACCACCACCACTACTACTACTACCACTATTACTACTACTACTACTACTACTACTACTACTACTACTACTACTACTACTACTACTGCTACTGGAATAAGTAACAAGGAGGTGTAGGTAGTACATGGATATTTACCAGCTATCAGTCTCGTTTGTCAGAGAGACGGATGTGATTTATGCAGCAATACCTGTTTGCGTTTGTCATCGCACTCTCATGGATGCGGTGCGGACGTGATGCCCACAGTCATCCTTTTCTTTGTGATGAATTCTTCAGTTCATTTATAAGTCATTCACATACATTTTCATGAATCAGAATAACGACATCATCATTTGAAACTAAGTAATTCCCCATCAACTTTAATGTCGATTATTTATACAGCATTGTATTATTGTATTTCCCTGAAAACGTCTTTGAGGCAAAGGGCGACCAGCTTGAGAAATGCCGCGTCACTCTGGCTCAGTACAGTTACATGAGCATTATCATTTGGAAACTGGCTCTTATAGTTTTTGGTTTTCCTTTTTGTGAATGCATTGTTAAACTGACGAGTAATTCACTTGTTGAACAAAGCACAACTGAATCACCGTAATTTGTCCTTCATTTTCATTTTGTCTCTTTCATGTTACTGAAGCAGTGAAACAGTGTTTTTTGCTTCCTTGGCGCCCAACACAGCCGCTCCACACACCGTGCCTGGGACACACACACACACACACACACACACACTGGCTGATAAGGTCACGGGTCAGTGAGTGTTGTGGTCGTGTTCCGTCATGGTGTCTGCAGGATAAGATTTTCTTCCAAGTAAATTGGTTTGAGTCTTTCCTAAAAAGATGTTAGCCATGAGTGTGGCTGGTGTGCATTTTGCATGCGTGCGTGCGTCGTGATCCTTGCATTCCAGTGCGATGGCGTGAAGTCTATTTATTAACTTTTTGTTCTCAGATTGCACCATCGCCAATTGCTGGACGCACGCTGCCCCCTTCCCTGCAGGAGCTGTGTGGTTCACTCCTTATTTTGTGTTTGCAGGTACGTCACTGTCTTGTGCTTCCACACCTTGCTCTCTGTAGTGCTTACATTTAATTGATCTGCACATCGTTCATGCATTACCGCAGCGACGCGCCGCAACCTTCCGTCTTCCTCCTGTATTTCGGGGTCCTGTTTTAGGATGGGGATTAGGAATGCTTCACCTATCGTATCATCACGTAATGATCAACAGACTTCACTGCAGCAGCAACGATTGCTGGTGGAGTAACAAACGTGAATAGCGCGTAGTGCTTCGTAAATCTCCACCACCAGCATCTCCTCGGACCAGTGCTTCCCGAAGTCCCCACAATCCTTCCCAGAGTTCCCTGGGGTTTTACTAATCTTTAGCTGAGGATCTGAAAACAGGAGTGTACTCTGTGAAGAGGAATAAAAAAATGTTGCCGGTATTGTGCCGCTATGCCTTAGTGCCTTATATATGAACACGCACTACTTACTGCCTTCCAGGTGAATGACCCCCGCTCCTTTATAAACTCTGCGGTGTGAACACTCCAAGTGTTTGCGCTCAGTTTCCTCGTTGGAATAGCTGTCAGTGTTCTGTGTTCATACAGTGTCTCGTCTCACCACCGGTTCTTAAGCCCTGGAGGTCCGCCATGAGCAGTGCCGAGTGGTTTTCCATCGCTCAGACAAACTAAGGACATATATATATAGACACCAGGGTCTTTAACAGCGGCAGCCACCAGGTAGTGGTGAGTGTCTCCGGCTTCATATTCGTCCATAGAATCTCAGCCGCTTTATAGGGTCGGTATCGGGAAAGCAGTACAATCTTGAGATCCCGAGGCTGGTGCCATGAGTTACACACATTTTCAATCAAACACCGCCAACTTTTGCGGTCATTTCTCTTGTTGTACTTTCCTCATTCATAATAAGTAGCAACGGAAACTTTATATATCTTGCTCACAGGTCCTTTATTTCCAACTTCACGTCTCCTTCTCTGTCTGTCTTGCTACACGTCTTTCTTACTCACAAAAACAAGGTTAATTCGTCTCCTTCGCTACACAACATTACAGTCTGCAGCTCTTGAAGATTAAATTGCAAGTATTTACATTTCTACCACTTTTCCTAGGCTCTCATGTATGTAGTTAACGGGTGCTATGCTGCGGGACTCAGCTCTGTGGGGGCGGTTGGATGAAGGGCGAGGGCGATGTCTTGAAGGCCAGCTGATGGTCTGTCTGCAGCGATCGGATAGCGCGGCGAGTAACAGATAAATACCCCGGCAGGAAGTCAAAGTGAATCATTTGCTGTGGCGAACAATGACTACAGTGTGATGCGGTCTGGGATATTACCATTACTGATCATTCACCAAAATTAAATGATGCCACTTTTTTTTTCATTTTGTTTGCCACGATAATCACTGGATCTCTTCTATTGCTTGGCTTCAAATTCTGCTAAATGAGCTGTACAATTGTAATGTAGCTAATTTTGACTTATGGTCTAATCGTATGAAAACTGTGACTTTATGTAATGAATATACAAAACACAATTCAATGATCACCCAGTTTCTGTCCTAAGAACAAATAAGGCTTGGAAGAAAAACATTCCTACATTGATAGAAAGGAAATAAAATCAGTGAATTTTAGTCAATATTTATTAAGTAAATAATCTGTGGTAATAATTATTTATAAGTTTGATTCATCAGGCTCGCTTGACATTCGTTTTATGACAAACGAGTGGAAAGGCGAACAGAGAAGGTGGTCGAGGTGTTGCTATGCTTTCTTGATGCGCACGTTCCCTGTACAGTGAGGAGACGCAGCGAGCAGGGAATCACAAGTGTTCCCAGCACGCGCGTCTCTTGAGCGGCGGCGACAGGCATGTAGCATGTAAAGGACAGCGTGACGCGCGTTACGCCCTGGCGCTCATGATCATCTCCTTGATGGTGCGGAAACTCTTCTCGTGGGCGGCCTTGAGGCTGGCCACTGCGGGGGTGTCGTCGGGAAGGTCTGAGGCGGCCACCTTGAAGCCCATGGCGGGAGCAGCAGCGTACTTCCTCACGTGCACATCTCCCTTGGGGTTGACGTAGGCAAAGCTTCCTTTTGTGCGTCCCAGGGCGTCCCTGGTCTCCACGCGGGTGCTGGGGCCGCCCCAGTGGCCGAAGGAGTACTGCTTGAGCTCGTCCTGAGCATGGAACTGACCACCCACGAAGGGAGTGCCCACGGCGGGCATGGGTGGCTCAGGGGCGTTGAGGGGCTCAGGGGCGGCAGCCACCACCACAGGGGAGGCAACGGGGGCGGGAGCGACAGCAACGGTAGGAGCCTGGTACTGGACGGGGTGAGGCACCGCCTGGACCACGGGCTGGGCCACTGGTGCGGGCGCCACGAACCTGACGTTGGCGGGGAAGTGCAGCTGGACGCCTGGCCTCTGGATCTTGGTGACGGCGGGCGTGAGAGAGCTGGTGTAGGCGATGGCTGGGCTGGGGATGTAGGGCAGCGGCTGCAGCATTTGTGGGGCGCCTGCGCAGACGGCGGCCGCGGCGAGCAACACCTGTAATACCGGCCTATCAATCCACCTGTCCTGCTCCTTCACTCTTGTCCTTGTCCTTCCTGTCCTGCCTACCTACCCCACTCCTGTCCCACCTGTCTTGCTAACCTTCCTTCCTCCTGTCTCGCCTCTCATGTTCTCCCAGCCCTTCTACCCACCCACCTCCACACTCACATGCACCTCCCCAGCAGTCATGATTCCCTGCGTCATGTAACCCATAAGCTGCTGTCGTTTCCACTCTCAACATGACAGAGTCCATGAGGTATCCACTCAAAGACTTCACTCAGCGTCACAGTCACGGCTGCTGTTTAGTGAGTTGACCTGTGCCTCCTCCCACCCAGCTTCCACAGTCAACCCTTCTAATAAAACGCAATGCAAAAAGTGTGTGGATACTTTGATTGATTTCAAGATAATTACTCCACAAGAAAAAATATTGTATTTTGAAAAGTACGTTCTGCATGCAAGGTCATACATTTTTATTTGATTTGTTTTAAAATTTTCTTGTGTAAAGAATATTTACAATATATGAATATGCATCAAGTTCAGGGGGAAATTTTGTGAATGCTATCAAAGTTTTAACGAGGAGCACTTCAGCAAGACTATGTAAAGCCAAGTGAAGGACAGTGCATGAAGGCAAAAGTTGTTTTGAAATGGTGATGGTGGTGGTGCTGGTGGTGATGGTACTGTTTGACGATGTTGTTGATGCTGAAGGTGATGGTAATGTTATTTGGTGTTGTTGGTGGCATTGATGCTGACAGTGGATGTGTGTTAGTGTTTGATGATGACGGTGATGTTGGTGTGCTTGTGATTGTAAATAGTGTTGGTTGTGGTGGCGGTGGTGGTGGTGGTGGTGGTGATGGTGATGTCGGTGGTAGTGTTGTCAGTGACGGGCGTTACTCACCAGGAGCTTCATGGCTGAGTCTTGGCGGTGTCTGGGAGGGTGACTGTGGCGGAGTGATGACCGGCAGATGAGTCGGCGGAGGTTATATAGCAATACCTGGCCGGCCACGCCCTCCTTTGGCCCGGCTCTTCCTACGGGGCATCCTCCGCAGCGGCCTTCCACTGCGGTTCACGTTTTTCTCGTTTTGTTTCATCCGAGTGGTCTTTCCACACGCACTGAGCGCTGGCGAGGCGGTGAGACTTATCCCTGGGCCGCGGGTCTCGCCTGCAACTGGGGAGAATCGTTCCTGGGTGCAGCAGAGAGGCGCAGGCGTCCAGGGGGATGGCAGTGTGAAGGGCGCCATTGATTCTCTTCGAAGCTCACTCATTGTTGCCTTGAAACTTTCAAAGACGTTTTTTATCAGCACAACTATGCAGGAGATTATGTACCATCGTCCCCCACACTTGCTGCAGGAGGAAGGTGAAGGTGAGCGAAGGCGAGGCGCCCAAAAAAGAGGTGCAGCAGCGTCCGAGGGTCACTTCGCTGCTTCCAGACTTCAGATCTCGATGCTGGCCTTGGTCTTCTACTCGGCTGCGATATTTCGGATCCCTGTGGTGAATGCTACTCCGGATTGCTTCACTGCAGCACCACAGTAGCAGCGCGGTGCGTATGTGGATGCAGACAGCAGAAACTTTTGGAGCAACGCCAATGGCAGCTCAGACCTTCCTTTTGGTCTCTTTTCTTAATTCCAGCTTTCATAAGATCCTTTTTGATAGTTTTTTTTTTTAGGGGAGTGGGGGGGGGAAGCTTCCGTTCACATTCTGAAGCATTAGCACAATTGTTCGGACCTTCCAAGGAAACCACATCGCGTCATACCAGGGCTCGTATTCTCAAACACTTCTGTGCTTCACCTCTACTATTTCGAAAGGCTTTGTACAAATTTACACGAATTTTCTATGGTGTTTTTACTGTTCTAGAGGTAGTGACAATATTTCTACATTATTTACTGGAAAAACACACTTAAAAATTCCGGTGATCATCTCTGTGGCCTTGGAAAACAGTCGTATAGTGACAGACCAAAATGTTTCTGAATACACACCCAGCTCTCCACAACACCAGAGTGAATGTGTTAGGTAGGCATTGGACCCCTAGGAACCGATATTTTATGGTCCAGTACCTACCTGCGAATAGGTACTGTACGTACCATGCAATAGCCGCAGGTTTCTCTGACATCTACGCTTACATTCAAAGTTTCATCTCGTGTATAAGGTGAGTGTAAATGTTGCGTTTATTTCTTACTTCATGGAAAATACTGAACAAACACACCAGCCATAAATACTTGTCAAACCTTTGAATTTGGTTATGAAAAATAGATGAATTAAACTGAGAAGGAAAAGATTGGATTTCATAATGTGGTTAATTAAAAAGATTGGAATAAAGATTTGAGTTACAAGGAATTAAGACGGCTAAGATCAAGAGAGAAGAGTTAAGAGGAATCAGACTGAAATTGAATATAAAGAGGAAAGAAATTGGATTGAAGAGGAAAGAGGCTGGAATCAAGAAGCAGTTATTGTTATCATGAAGAATGCTGCTAGAATTCAAAAGATCAAGAGTAAAGAGGTTGAAGTCAAAAGAACGTTAACTGAAATCAAGAGGAAGCGAGGCTGGAGGAAGAGGAAGACGCGAAGAGATTAGCATTAAGATGAAGGAATCTTATAGTTTAGAAGATGGAGATTGGAGTTAAGAAAAAAGAAAACTAGATCTAAGATGGAAAAGATATTACAGTAGAGAGGAGAGAAAGGAATTCTAAAAGTAAGAAAATCTGGAGTCGAAAAGCAGGTTAGAATTAGGGGAAGGAGGTTGGAGTGAAGGAAAAGGTAGAAGAGGGAGTTAGAAAGGAGAGAGGTCGGAGAAAGGAAGTTGACTCTAAGACGAAGATAGCTGTGTGCTGTTGTTCAGTGGGAGGACGCGTGTACCAGTATTCCACTGATTCTCACAGGCAATATTGTTGCTTCCTCACGTATACCAATCCTTTCTGTCATATACAGAGCTCCGTGGAAGCGGCAGTCTGCGGCGAAGTTAGAGCCGTGGTGGATTCTTTTATCCTGTTCTACTCAGTGGTTAGAGCGCTGGCTTCACAAGCCAGAGGACCGGGATTCGATTCCCCGGCCGGGTGGAGATATTTGGGTGTCTCCCCCTTCACGTGTAGCCCCTGTTCACCTAGCAGTGAGTAGGTACGGGATGTAAATCGAGGAGTTGTGACCTTGTTGTCCCGGTGTGTGGTGTGTGCCTGGTCTCAGGCCTATCCGAAGATCGGAAATAATGAGCTCTGAGCTCGCTCCGTAGGGTTACGTCTGGCTGTCTCGTCAGAGACTGCAGCAGATCAAACAGTCAAACAGTCAAAAGATCCTGTGTGAGTTTTAAAGTGTCGTGTTATTTTTTATGTGTTGATGACAACCGCTGTGCAAGTGTGAGTTAACATTATCATGCATGTACCGCGTGCCTCGTTGTGCCACTCACTTAACAATTTTCTATGAAGTAAAACACATTTCCTTGACGTTTAACTTTTCAGTTGCACTCAGGATTGTTGCAGGAATTTTTAAGGCGTGCACGGCTGGCTGGGCTGATTGTAATGAGCTAAGGAGCTGAGCTTATAAGGTTGTGTCTTCTCAGGATCCTTTCATGCAGCCAAGGATTTGTCATAAGAGTGAAAGATTGTATAATACTGCATTTCCCTATCGTCTTTTACGCAGATGTGCGTGTCAAGACCAGCCTAACGATGATCTAGACCCAGACAGACTGCTAAGCAGAGTCGGTAGTTTCGTGATACGCAGCGACACCCTCAGCACGTGGCGAGTGGGCGACCGCCGTGCACACCACAACGACTGTTGTTGGCTTAGACTTAGAGAACCATGGAAGACTTGTTGGTGTGTAAGGCTCCTGGTGCTGGAGGGTCAAGGAAAAAGTAAAGGGTAGTGAAGGAAATACGGAGTGAAGTGTTATTTAAATTTATTAAGTAAATAATCTGTGATAATAATCATTTACAAGTTTGATTCAGTAGGCTCACTCGACATTCGTTTTATGACAAACGAGGTGACGCCCAAACAGAAACAGTGGTTATTGTTGTCGTTCTTGTCGTCGTCGTCGTCGTCGTCGTCATCGTCGTCGTCGTTGGCGTTGTGTTGTTGTGCACGTTGATGGCATACACACACCACTGCGTTGTGCTGTGCTGTGTTGTGTCGAGGTGTTGCGGTGCTTTCTTGATGCGCACGTTCCCTGTACAGTGAGGAGACGCAGCGAGCAGTGAACCACGAGTGTTTCCAGCCCGCGCGTCTCTTGAGCGGCGGCGACAGGCATGTAACACATAAAGGGCGGCGTGACGCGCGTTACGCCCTGGCGCTCGTGATCATCTCCTTGATGGTGCGGAAACTCTTCTCGTGGGCGGCCTTGAGGCTGGCCACTGCGGGGGTGTCGTCGGGAAGGTCTGAGGCGGCCACCTTGAAGCCCATGGCGGGAGCAGCAGCGTATTTCCTCACGTGCACGTCTCCCATGGGGTTGACGTAGGCGAAGCTTCCCTTGGTGCGTCCCAGGGCGTCCCTGGTCTCCACGCGGGTGCTGGGGCCGCCCCAGTGGCCGAAGGAGTACTGCTTGAGCTCGTCCTGAGCGTGGAACTGACCGCCCACGAAGGGAGTGCCCACGTCGGGCATGGGTGGCTCAGGGGCGTTGAGGGGCTCAGGGGCGGCAGCCACCACCACGGGGGAGGCAATGGGGGCGGGGGCGACAGCAACGGTAGGAGCCTGGTACTGGACGGGGTGAGGCACCGCCTGGACCACGGGCTGGGCCACTGGTGCGGGCGCCACGAACCTGACGTTGGAGGGGAAGTGCAGCTGGACGCCTGGCTTCTGGATCTTGGTGACGGCGGGTGTGAGGGAGCTGGTGTAGGCGATGGCTGGGCTGGGGATGTAGGGCAGCGGCTGCAGCATTTGTGGGGCGCCTGCGCAGACGGCGGCCGCGGCGAGCAACACCTGTAATACCGGCCTATCAATCTACCTGTCCTGTCTCCTCTCCACACACACACACACACACACACACACACACACACACACACACACACACACACACATACACACACACACACAAACACAAACACACGGCTGGTGGGAAATTATAGAATGGCAGGGCAGGGAAGACATGGTAAAGGAAGGTGGAGTGAGTGGACAGAGAAAGGGTCATAGGAAATGATGAACAAGAAACTATGAATCCAAGACAAGACAGGAATGAAATAAGAAATTGCGCTTTCCAATCAAGACTTATGGAATGGACGATGTGAAAGTCTTTGTGCGCTTTGGTAATGGCACGTATAAAAAGAAACTTTTCTTACAGTAAAATTAACCCCTTCAATACAATGACGCGTTTCCATATTCATTCTGCTTACTATTTTGTTATTTTATACAGCTTCCGAAGCTTATATGGGGATTAAAATAGTGAAGGTTGTGGCCATTAATCTTCTGACTTCCATCGACTCTTCCTAATGTATAATAAAATCGTCTAATCATACCCAAATTTCAGGTAAAAATGCATCCCAGTACTGAAGGGGTTAAGAAATTTGTGTGAATAATGAATCCATTTCAGCGGAAAATGCTGAAGTTCAAGAAAGTGATGCAGGAAGGAAGGGAAACAAGCGGCAGCAAGTGAACACGAGGGAAATTAACAATAAGCTAATGGTGATGGTAATAGTGATGGTGGTGGTGTTCTATGATAGTGATGATGTTGGTGGTACTGGTGATAGTGATGGGATAGTGTTACTCGATGGTGATAGTGTTTAGTGGTGGCAGTGTTGTCAGTGACGGGCGTTACTCACCAGGAGCTTCATGGCTGAGTCTTGGCGGTGTCTGGGAGGGTGACTGTGGCGGAGTGATGACCGGCAGATGAGTCGGCGGAGGTTATATAGCAATACCTGGCCGGCCACGCCCTCCTTTGGCCCGGCTCTTCCTACGGGCATCCTCCGCCGCGGCCTTCCACTGCGGTTCACGTTTTTCTCGTTTTGTTTCATCCGAGTCGTCTTTCCACAAACACTGAGGGCTGGCGAGGCGGTGGGACTTAACCTTGAGCTACGGGTGTCGCCTGCTGCAGGGGGGCGGATCGCCCCCGAGGTGCAGCAGAGAGGCGTAGGCGCCCATGGGGATGGCAGTGTGAAGGGCGCCATTGATTCTCTGAGGAGCTCACTCACTGTTGCCTTTTTTATCGACACAACTATGCAGAAAATAATGTACCATCGTCCCCTACACTTGCTGCGGGAGGAGGGCGAAGGCGAGTGGAGGCGAGACCCTCCAAAAAAAAGAAGGTGCTGTAGAGTCCGAGGGTCACTTCGCTGCTTCAAGACTCCAGATCTCGATGCTGGCCCTGGTCTTCTGCATTTTGGTCAGCGTCCTTCGAGTTTTTTTTTTTTCTCCTTTTAGAGGAAGGTCGCGTTCAAGGTTTCTGGGTCTGTAAGATTAATTCAAGAGAGGTTTTGTTTTTCAACACGGTGAAGATGTAGGGCTGCTGGAGACACCTGGGCCAAGTATAAGGAAAGGAGGCCACACGCAGGCACGGAGCGTCACCAGCGGCAGGGAGGCATCGATTAAACGCAAAGAATTTATGAGATTGTTCCTCTATCCATTCCACATCACTGCTTCATCGTCTCCTTGACATTTTTTTTTTCCCATGTATGAAGGGTCTGTGTTATTTTTTCGTTACTGCGGCTCACAGCCTGAGTGTACCGAAGTGAAAATGAAAGTAGAAGAGAACGAAAGAAAATATGCAACAAGATTGGTCTGTGGCAACCAGAAGTGAGTGTAGTGTAGTGAAAGTAAAAGGCGTCTTGAAGCTCTCGATTCATTCTTTTGCTTGAACCCTTTTCGCTCTCTCTCTCTCTCTCTCTCTCTCTCTCTCTCTCTCTCTCTCTCTCTCTCTCTCTTGTTTTGAAAAAGATATCCCAAATGTTTGAGGAGACACGAGAAGAAAGAGAGGAAAGAAGGATAGCTCAATAATACAAGGAAACATGCAACTTTCCCCGTACAGGACGAATGGGTGGTTTGGCATGGAGTGAAGGATAAAGGACCTACGCCACCGCCCCCCTAAATAGCGCCCCCACAAAAGAAAAGAATAAATGAATACATATAATAAAATGGTAGAATAAAATAGTATGTGAGGTAAAGGAAGGAATGAGAATATTATGTGTACCAACGACGTTAATTGGTCCTGTGTACAACTAAGAACACACACACACACACACACACACACACACACACACACACACACACACACACACACACACACACACACACACACACACACACACACACACACACACACACACACACACACACACACACACACACACTGAAGACTAAAGCAATATTTTTTTATGTCAATCAGTGTAGAGTATTTAGATTTGCGCTGCCAGAAGACTGAATATTCGTACAATGCGAGGGAAGATCAAGGGAGGATGAGGGGAAGATGAAGGGAGGACGAGTTGGTTGGTGTTTCATAATGAGTGAATCCCTGACCGTGGCGTCGTCTTCTTTCTCGATTCTGCCAGTCTTGTTATTTTTTGTGGCTTCCTTGCTCTTGACCTTGCCACTTCATGGGCCTCGAGGCAGGTAGGTTTTCCTCCACCTACCAACATCAGCACCACTACCACCACCTGTCCATTCCCGACCCTTGCCTCCACCACCTCCCAAGCCACCCACCCTTCCACCAGTCCTCCTCACCGCATGTCATCCAGTCACCATCCCAACAACGGCCACCCTTTGTTTTCTATCAATATCACTACTGTCATCTCATAGCCACCACACACTCCATGTTCCTGCCATCATCGTCATCACAGCCACACCTTCCCTCCTCGCCATCGCCTCAGCTCTCTTTGCCCTATTCAGGAGCACAAGTGGTTTCAAAAAAATCCCTTGTTGCTGTCACCCTGCACACGGCGCTCCCATACCCTTGCTGGTTGCTACCCTACCTACCAAGCCGCGGCCACGCCTTGCCCACTAGCCCCGCTCTACATGGGTGGGGCTGGTCCGGGCGGGGCGGTCGAGGGATGGAGGTGGTGTGTTCAAGGGTGTGGCGGGGAGCAAAAAAGTATATCGTAGCCGTTTGACATTTTTGCCTCATCTTCTGGTGGTGGAGATGGTCCTACTGAAGATTCACGGAAAAAAAATTGGCTCTCGGCAAAAACATAGATGGTAGCAACAAGAGGTGAGCCTAAGGGACGCCTGCACTTCCCCGTTGTGAGCCATTAGAACAGGACAAGAAGTGGTCAAAGTCGAAGGTTGTGTCGGGTTGGTAAGATCTTATTTGAAACTATGATGAGAAGTTTTGGTTGTCGTTTTACAGGATGGATGTAGATCAGTGCAAATAATGACAGGGAGATAAGAAGTATGTATAGTGTCCCTTATAAGAGCTCAGTGATTATAAAGTTAAATCTATGAAAGAGGCGCATATCAAGGTAGGGTCCAGCAGGGGTATATATCTATAGAGCAAATTGCATAAATAGTTTGATAACTGAAAAACTGAAATAGAAAAAATAGAAGTAACGTGTTCAAGCTTGATGAAGTTAAATTTCAGAAAGTGTTTAGAAGAAATGAGTATCTCAACACAACCACAATTATGCCATTTCCAATACCGGCTCCCCCTCGCCAAACCTGACTTAAGAGACACTCCCTTGTTCTCGGCAGCGCCTTCACCGCATCTCGTGTGCTTTTCCGCCCCCAAGCAGGACACGTGACTTATGGAGTGTGGTGTATGGGTATCACATTCTTCCCTTCCACCAATCCTGTGTACAACTCTCGACGTGAAGTCAGTCAGCGATGCACAGATGTCCAGTCGTTCTATGCATAGCACGATTTGCTGTATATACTGCACTGTTCATTGACGATAAAAGGGAAAAATGTATATGTAACTGAATACTGGATGAATAATAGTAAATGATTAGCAAATATAATGAAAATAAGAATAAAACGCAAGAGAAATAATAGCGAATTGAATTAATAGGAAAATAATGAAAGTAATTGAGTCCATGGCTTCTCCTCAGGCGTGATGAAATTGTCTTATGCAAGTTTTGAGTGTAACTTACGTCCTTATTCAGAAACGCTTTGCTCTCTCACCACGACTATTTCTCAAGGCCACAGAGATGCTTAGCGGGGTTTTCAAGAGTTTTTCTTCAGTTAAAAATGTAGAAATCTTGTCAATCTGCCTCTAGAACCATAAAAACACCTTAAAAAAACTCGTGTAGATTTTGATGAAGCCTTTTGAAATAGAAGAGGTGAAACAGAAGTGTGAGAATACGAGCGTAACAGCAAGGCACCGCTGATAACACACAATAAAGAGCAGTGCAGACATTTCGGTGTCTCATTTTAATCTTGCTAGTGGATCCGTGTGGGGTTAGTGTAATGAAGTAACGCATCGGTGATTAGCAGTCAAAGGGTTCATGAGAGGGCAGGAATTTGTGTCCATAGCTTCTCTTGAGTGTGGTCTGACTGGTGGTGGTCCGCGAGGTAGTACGAGTAGCTTCACTGATGGTGCGCGGCGGGTGGCTCTGCACTGATCCTCGGCTAAAGGTTGCAGGTTCGATGGTGGCTCATGTACGTTGCTCCTCATTTCAAGGAACGGTGTTTATTCTTATTTAAGAGAGGAAAGTTGGCCAAGGGTAACATAAGACAAAAAAAGACCCACTTAGTTGCCAGTCTCCTTGCAGGTCCAAGGGAGTTAGAACCCCCACCCAAGAAATAAAAAATAAAAAAGGGGATAAATGTTTTGAAACTTCTCTTAAATGAAATCAAGTAATATGCCGAGTACTGTGTAGTTACAATGGACGGGTCTGATGGAAGGAACGGTTTGTCTTACGTATCCCACAGAAACCCACAGCTTGTTCAACCTGGACGTCATTGGTATATAGTGATGATATGTAAGCTACAAATATTAGAAACGAAACGCAGGGACGATTTAAACCAAATAAAGCAAAAACAGCACACCATTGCAACGAGGAAGCAGCATCGCATTGTACCTTGTTATGTGTGTGTTCTTTGCATTCTTCGACCAGGAAAACTAATTATTAACATACACACTACTATCATTACATTTTTCTTTTTTTTTTGCATATGGGAAAGTCCAGCAGTTCACCCTAACTAATTCTACCAACCCTGCCTGTCCTACCTACCCTGCCTGCCCTGCCCTGCCTTGCCTGTCACTATAATGCCCCTCACAAGCATCATATCACCCCAGAGTTGCGGCGCCGTGTTTCTACCCATTTATAAGACGAACCCCCTCAACTCCACACCCTCCATAGGTACTCATTATAGCGACGGGGAATATACTGGCCTTGACTGGGGAGGAGCGGGAGGAGGAGCGGTGAGAATGCCAGGTGTAGGATGGAAGACAAGCTAAGCCACGCCACGCCACGCACGCTACGCTACGCTACGCTAAGCCACGCCAAGCCAGTCTGTCTTTTTGTGAGGCGCTGTAGTGTTCGCCAGTCGCTACCCTCTCTGTTGCTTATCTGGTTCTTGGCGTTCTTGTTTTTGCTCTCTTTCGTGGGTTCTTTTTTTCGTTGGCCTTGTTTTGTCCTTGTGTTCAGTCTCGTTTTTCACTTTGCCATCTTCGTCCCTTCTTCATCGTCTTCATTCCTTCTTCTTCTTCGTGTTCGACTCTTCTTCTTTTGTTATCATTCTTGTTCTTGTTCTTGTTCTTGTTCTTGTTATTTTTCTTCTTCTTAATTCTTCTTCTTCTTTTTATTTTTCTTTCTTCTTCTTCTTCTTCTTCTCATTCTTCTTCTTCTTCTCCTCATTCTTCTTCTCTTCTTATTATTATTATTATCATTCTTATTCTTATTCTTATTATTATTATCAGTACTGTCATTATCATTTTCATTATTATACACAACAGCAACGACAATGGCAAGAATAACTTGGATGATAATTTTGGAGTCTGTACTATAAAGATTTCTGGACCCTTGCTGCCGTGTCGCTGTGAAGACCTGTGTGGCATGACTCGTGGGTACGTAGCTCTTCAGTATTAATCTCTGCAGTATTGGGATGTATTTTTACCTTGAGATTTGTGTACGATTAGACCATTTTACTGACATTAGAAAGGGTTTATGGAGGTCAGAAGATTAATAGCTACAGTCTTCACTATTTTAATCCCCCTCATAAGTTTCTGAAGTTGTATAAAATCACCAAATAGTAAAAAGGGGCTAATCTCTTCAGTACCAGCTAGGACGCGTTTTCATATGCATTCTAGTTACTATTTGGTGATTTTATACAGCTTCAGAAACATATATTGGGATATAGTTTTAGAATAGTAAAGACTACCCATGATTCTTTGACCTCCATGCATAGACACTTCCTAATGCTGATGAAATCGTCTAATCATACCCAAAATAAAAATCCATGATAGAAATGTGTCTCAATATTGAATGGGTTATATTGATTACCCAAACCAACAGACACATTCAAAACACCGCCACCACCTGCTTTGTTTTGCTGTGGGAAGTACTGTGTGGCGTGATTGGTAATAGTGTACTTGCTTCGTAACTTTCACTTCATGACCTGAACCAGTAAGCACACTCAAAAGATGTTCCACTCTTGCTGCCTTACTGTGTGTGTGTGTGTGTGTGTGTGTGTGTGTGTGTGTTTTGGGTGGATAGAAGAGGAAAAACATATTGCAAAGTTATTCATGTTAGCGTAATAGTTCTTTTCAATACAAATGATGAAGTTTTCTGTGACAATTAAAGGGGAAACTCAACTATACTTACGAGACAAGAAAATAGAGAGCTGAGGTGTGCTGGCGGGATTAGAAGAGAAAGATGAAGCTTTTATAGGGCAACACTTTAGGTCCTCACAGTTGTCAATTTTATGTTATTAGGCGTCATTGCGTTATTAGTCATTATTACTGTAGGCTAACTGTCAATGTGTTTGGAAAAGATTTATTTGAAGAAAGAGAGAGAGGCGGTGAAGAAAGGAGGTATTAGGAAAAATTTGCCCAGTGGAGAGAGAGAGAGAGAGAGAGAGAGAGAGAGAGAGAGAGAGTAAGAGAGGAAAGAGAGATAATTGGAAGAAATCATAAAAGAAATACTAATCTCTCTCTCTCTCTCTCTCTCTCTCTCTCTCTCTCTCTCTCTCTCTAAAAAGTAATATTTTTACTATCTCTCTCTCTCTCTCTCTCTCTCTCTCTCTCTCTCTCTCTCTCTCTCTCTCTCTCTCTCTCTCTCTCTAAAAAGTAATATTTTTTTACTAACACAATTCGTTGATTAATGGGTGACATGTTAGCGAAGGTTTCATCTTTGCAAAACTTAAAAGGAAAATGTTGAAAATGAAGTAGTCCCTCATGGAAATAGTAACGTTCTGACACTAAAGAAAACTTGTATTGAAACATAAACTAAAATATTTGTTCTGATTATATGAACACCTTGTTATCGTATGGCATCAGGTAAACACTCATACGTGCTTGTCAGTTGAACCTTTTATTTTATTTCTCCGCCACAGTGTGGCAGAGAAAGAGATGAAACAGGGAGAGGGGTGTATGAAATATAATGAAAAGATAGGACAGTGGAAGTCCTATATATTTCTATTTATTTATTTTTTACTTCACTGTCCTTTCCTTGTAACCATTGCAGAGTTTGGCATGAGTCGCGCCACTGCTTTACGGAACACTATCAACTTCCTGAATGCTCGTGTTCCTTCCCTCTTACGAGTACCATCGCAAAGCTGAGATTGAATTAACAAATAATAATAATAATAATAATAATAATAATAATAATAATAATAATAATAATAATAGTAATAATAATAGTAATAATAATAATAATAATAAATACTAACGAACCAAACCAACAAATGAATATATAAAGGAATAAATAAATAAATTATATCACCATAATAGAAATAGCGTGTGTATATGTGTGTGTGTGTGTGTGTGTGTGTGTAATTCACCACGGCCGTCTGCTGGTCACCCCAGCCAGTCTTTCCCATTACTGAGCGAGCTCAGAGCTCTTAGACCGATTTTCGGGTAGGACTGAGACCACATCACACTCCACACACCGGGAAAGCGAGGCCACAACCCCTCGAGTTACATCCCGTATCTATTTACTGCTAGGTGAACAGGGGCCACACATTAAGAGGTTTGCCCATTTGCCTCGCTGCGCCGGGACTCGAACCCGGCCCTCTCGATTGTGAGTCGAGCGTGCTAACCACTACACTACCATATAATGTGTGTGTGTGTGTGTGTGTGTGTGTGTGTGTGTGTGTGTGTGTGTGTGTGTTATGCAAGAGGGGAAGCTGGCCAAGGGCAACAAAAAATTCAAAGAAAAGGCCCACTTGATTGCCAGTTCCCTTCAAGATAAGTAGAATTAGCCAAAAGTTTTGGACAAATGTCTTGAAACCTCGAATTCCTCTCCAATCCATTCTGTATCCACTGTTCGTGTAGCAAATTAAGCAGCATCACACAGGAACAAGTTGTAACTTAACTAAAAACAGCAAGGCAAGTCGTGTGTCAGTGTCATCGTCAGGACCTGCACTCAATCGTTTTTACCTTAACAACAGGCTACTCACTCACTCACATGGCCACCACACTCACCAATAAGGGGCTGCCGTGCTACACCATGACGCCTCACACTGAGTACCCTCGTGCCACACCTACTAGTGCTCGTATTCTCAAACACTTCTGCGCTTCACCTCCACTATTGCATAAGACTTTATTTCAATTGACATGAGATTTTTAAGGTGTTTTTACGGTTCTAAGGGCAGATTGACAAGATTTCTACATTATTAACTGGAGAAACATTCTTGAAAATCCCGGTACTCATCTCTGTGGCCTTGGAAAATAATAGTGGTGAGAGAGCAAAGCGTTTCTGAATAAGTGCCCTAAGGCAAAGGCGATGAGTGTCCGGCGCTGTCTTAGTGGCAAGAAAAAAGAGCGCCCCTCCCTGTCCTACGGCGCCACTGATTCATTTTGTTTTTTACTTGGTTTCTGAAGGTCACAGAAATAGTAAATCAGGTTTTCAGGGGTGTGTTTACAGTGGCGATGCAGCGTCCTTATTAATCACTGGTAGCTATACAGTACTTTTGAACTGCACGATGTCCAGTAGAGCTTCTATATGGTAATCAAGACAAGGCGAGGGCATGTTTGGGAGTGCGATTCAATACTATACGGACCTACGCAAGTGCCGGAATATGTAGGACCAGAACTCCTAAAAATCCTTATCGCAGACTAGCCTAACGTGCGTGGGTGCGTTCAAGATTGGGGCATCAGGAAACAGGACTCTTTCTTTAGGGCGCATACTGTCATCTATGTGGTTCCAGAGACAGCGCACCGTATAGGACTGTATAGGACTGTATAACACTGTGTAAGATTGTATAGAAAAACATGTACTCCTATACATTCACAGGAATTATTCGTTGCGATTGTGAAGGAATCAACATTTGGCTAGTAATGAGGGCTGCCACAGTGTTGTCTCGTGGGCCACTGTTAGCTGCTACAAAACAAGAAACGAAACATGTGCTGTTGGTCGATTTATTTTTGCATTTCTACAACTTTAAAAAAATGTTTAAATGTTTTGTTCGTGGTGTGTGTTAAGGTTTTCACTATAGATTTTGATTTGACTGGAAGCTGCCAATGACTCGTCCCTTAAAGACGGTCTCGCCCTCTCTATGTGACGCAGACGGGAAGACACCACAGAGAGAGAGCGACACACCGGAAACCCTGGACGTGGACGTGGACGGAAAAAAGTGCGAGAGTGGTAGTGCCTTGACCAGCACGGTTATTACTGTATCTCTCTCTCTCTCTCTCTCTCTCTCTCTCTCTCTCTCTCTAGCGTGGGGTCTCCATGCACAGACCCCGCACCTGCTAAAAAGAAAAAGAAAGCAGAACAGAGAAAACACAATCGGATCGTCACGTCACAAGTGCCATGCTTCTTTATTTGTATATTTTCTGTATCTATCAATCTATCTACAATAGTTGCCCATAACATATCTATCCAAACACACGCACACACACACACACACACACACACACACACACACACACACACACACACACACACACACACACACACACACACACACACACACACACACACACCATATTTTAAGGTGTAAAAAGTCTCTCACGTGTCTTTTCTTTATTTAAGTATAAAAAGCTACATTAACACTCGTGCGACACCTGAGATAAAGGTTCTGGTCATGAAAGACAACACACAACAGTCTGGCTGGTCAAGGCTTAGGGGGGGGGAGAGAGGTGCTGGAGGAGACAATGCTGCGTCTCTGCTGCTTACCCATCGAACACTGATCTGAAAGAATAGTGCGCCCGTCTGTACTGTTCGGGAGAGAGGGGCTTGTAGGTGGTGGTGGTGGTGGTGGGCAGGACAAAGTTTTCTTCCGGTACTGGTTCGTCCTCGTACTGGTAGTAAGAGAGTTCTGGTTCAGGAGCCTCGGTGGTGGTTCTCCTCGGGGCGAGTCGGTGTGGGGCGGGGGTCGTGATTGGGGATGGAGGGAATCAAGTCCTCGAAAGCTGCAAGGTCGGAAACCAGGAAATGGAAATGGGACTTGGGAGCAGAGACCTCGGGCTGGGGGACATCATGGCTAGGGACATCACTGGGATGGACCTCGAAGTGATGGGCGTCAGTGTTAGGGCCTTCAGAGTGGTGGACATCAGTGGCAGGGCTCTCATGGACCTCACTGGTGAGGACTTCAGGGGCTGGAGCGTCAGGCAGGGGGGCCTCATGCTCCAAGGTCACTGGGGCAGGAGTTTCGGGTTCCGGTGCGGGTGTGGTCGTGGTGGTGGTGGTGGTGGTGGTGGTGGTGGTTGTGGTGGCTGGTGTGGTAGTAGTGGTGGTGGTTGGGCGTAAGTTGCGGCGGGAGCCTGCTGCAGGGTTCCAGCGAGGAGGGAAGGAGAACCTGGGAGCATTGCGGCCCACTGCATCGGAGGCGTGCCTATTGCCGGTGTGAGACACGGAGTAGCTGTATATGGACCCTGCCGGAGCGTTACGGAACAGCCCAGCGTCGGGTAGTGGCGTCGCCGATCCCTTCAGAAGACAGTAACAGCTGCATGTCGCCAGCAGGAGGGTAGCCGTCTGGGGGAGGCGGAAGAAGGTGCATCAGCAATAGGAACCGAAGTATCTGAACGAGTGACGGAGCTTTACATCTCCATCACCCACGTGGCAGTCACCTCCCAGTCACCAGCCCACGGCGCACTTTTTACTCCACATTGTCACAAGCAAGAAGTCGCAGGGGGAGGCGGGGCGGGACGGCGCAGAATCAGGCCATCATGGCATCAGGGCACTGGGGCATGCATTACCTATAGCATTATACTGGGGAGGAGAGGGGAAGGAGTGCAGGGAACAGAGCAACCCACCCGAACGTTCATGATGATGCGGCGGCGGCGGCGGCAGCGGCGGTGAAGGGAGAACTGGACTGATCGCCGCTTATATACCTGCCCCTCCCTTCCCTGCAGCCATCCACCCTTCCTCCCACCGCCCGTCGCCCCTTCCTGGCAGCCGCTGTTTTCACTTTGGATTAGTGTCTCTTATTTCAGTCTGCCAGCTTCGGGATTAAATGCTCTCTCTCTCTCTCTCTCTCTCTCTCTCTCTCTCTCTCTCTCTCTCTCTCTCTCTCTCTCTCTCTCTCTCTCTCTCTCTCTCTCTCTCTCTCTCTCTCTCTCTCTCTCTCTCTCAGCCTTCCCTTACTCTAGAATAGATAGCTAGACGTGTCACAACCAACCTAGAACAAACCAACTAGATTTAACGCTATTTGTACTTCCTTTGTGTTCCCGTGTGTTCCTACCCTAGTTCTCCCTACCCAGTACCTGCACCGGCCTTACCGTCCTTCCCAGCTCCCGTCCCTCCTGTCTTCCCCTTCCTCCCTCCTCCCTGCCCTTGCGTCACACCAGAACCACCTACTAACCTTGTGGAAATCTGGCCCACGACCTTCAACTATAGCGTAAAATATTCTTGGCATTTCTGTCCCTCTCACACGCGCGGGAACCCAACAAGCGCTTTTAAGTACATGTATTAGTTATTGTATCACACATTTTGGGTTCAGTGGTCCCCTGCCGTGCCTGGGAAGCTGTGTGGAGGTGAAGAGGGAGAAGGAGATGCGTCTGTGGAGGGTCTGAGCTTGTTGTTAGTACATGTTCACCTGCCACGCAATTAGTGACCTTGAGAGTGTTTTGTTTGCTCTTTTTTTCGATTAGAGAGAGAGAGAGAGAGAGATTGGACAAAAGTATTTAAAGAAGATTATGAAAGAGAATGGAAAGAAAAAGATAGACAGTGGATAAGGAAAAGAAAGAAAATTTAGCAAGATAGAGGAAAAGAAAGGAAGAAATTATTGGTAAAGAAGAAAAGTGATTAATAATGAATTAAATGAAATAAAAAAAAGAAAAACAAACTAAATAAACGAGGAATGGGAAAAGAATAGTTAAAAGGGAGGAAGAGAGAAAAAAAGCAAATACACAAGAGAAATATGGAAGAAATGGCGAAAAATAACAAGATGAAGATAAAGAAGAAAAGAAGAAAAAGAAGAAAAGAAAAAGAAGAAAGAAGAAAGATGAAAACAAGAAGAAAAGAAGATGAAGAAGAAGAACAAGAACAAGAACAAGAAGAAAAGAAGTAGATGATGAAGAAAAGAAAAGAAGAAGAAGAAGAGGAAAAGGAAGAGGAAGAGGGAGAGGGAGAAGGAAGAGGAAGAGGAAGAGGAAGAGGAAGAAGAAAAGAAGAAGAAGAAGAAAAAAAGAAAAGAAGAAAAGAAGAAAAAGAAGAAAAGAAGAAAAGAAAAGAAGAAAAGAAAAGAAGAGGGAGAGGGAAAAGAAGAAAAGAAAAGAAGAAGAAGAAGAAGAAAAGAAGAAGAAGAAGAAGAAGAAGAAAAAGAAGAAAAGTAAATAAATAAAAATCATACCATATTTATTAAAGACAAACAGAAGAGGTAAAAATGGGAAAAATATAGAAAAAAAAAGAAAAAGTTATCATAAGGAAGAAAGAAAACTCAGGAGAAAATCAAGAGGAAATAAAAAAGAAGACAAGATGAAAGACAAAAAAAATAAATAAATAAAATAGATAAATAAAAGAAACTGGAGTGCTTGCCAGTGTCCCTGAGCTGACTGATGCTTCCCTCAGTGTAGGAGAAAATGTAAAATAAATAAACAAAAATCTGAAATGGATTGTTTATGTTAACGACGCAACTCAATTTTAGGGCAGCTGACCTTGGAGGCGTCAAAAGAGGTGTGCACGTGTGTGTGTGTGTGTGTGTGTGTGTGTGTGTGTGTGTGTGTGTGTGTAGCGGTACGTATCGGCATGGAGGGGAATGTTTTGGCGTGGGTGCGGGCGTGGGCGTGTGCGTGGGTGGGTGTGTGGGTGGATGTGGGCACGTCGGGAAAGGTGTAGATGTGTGTGCGAGTGTGGCTGTGGCTATGGGTGTGGTGGCGAGGGATAGTATCATACTGGTCTCTCTCTTTCTCTCTCTCTCTCTCTCTCTCTCTCTCTCTCTCTCTCTCTCTCTCTCTCTCTCTCTCTCTCTCTCTCTCTCTCTCTCTCTCTCTCTCTCTCTCTCTCTCTCTCTCTCTCTCTCGCTATGGTAGGAGAATCACAAAAACTGCTGCCGGAGCCTCTATCGTTCTGGACACGTGTCAAGCGGCAGTTGCTGCCCTGTGTTGCATGCCAATAAGGGGAACACGAGAACAACAAAACAAGGAAAAGATGATAATGATGATGAAAGTATATATATATATATATACATATATATATATATATATATATATATATATATATATATATATATATATATATATATATATATATATATATATATATATATATATATATATATATATATATATATATATATATATATATATATATATATATATATATATATATATATATATATATATATATATATATATATATATATATATATATATATATATATATATATATATATATATATATATATATATATATATATATATATATATATATATATATATATATATATATATATATATATATATATATATATATATATATATATATATATATATATATATATATATATATATATATATATATATATATATATATATATATATATATATATATATATATATATATATATATATATATATATATATATATATATATATATAATTATGTAAGAAATGGCTTTGACGTCTTGCAGGTCAACTTCTGAGAAGCCACGTAGTACAAGGTCGTTCCGAGCCAGTCTGATGTGCTGCCCCCTCCTCACCATCTTTATCTTTGATTAGAATATTTTTTCCACTCTCCCAACAGGATCCGTAACATCCTTAGCATTCATGTATATTCTTAATCATAGACGCACCACCTCAAGAAAAAAAAATGGTATTGTTGTTCTCCTCTCGTGGAGTTGCCCTTGTGGAGGCTAAAAGCGCCTAGTTTTGTATAACAAAGGTGCTGCCTCCTGGCGTCTCAAGTGGATTAATTTTCATGCCTTCGCTCTGAGCAGGTTTTACTCGATTGTGTGTGTTTTTTTTTTTATGGTGTGTCATCACCGCAGGGAAGATGAGCTCGGGGTGCAGTGGTGCTTGTTGCTCTGGAATCTTCGGACACCTTTATTTTTTTGTTATGCTTTAACGCATGAGAGTGTGCTGGCTGGTAGCGCTGCAGTAGTGTGTATAGACATGGCAGGCTTTATAACCCTGGAGTCATAATTCCACTTCTCGCTTAACATTTCAGTCCAGTGCACTTTACTTTTGTCATTTTCATTCACCACTCACATGAAAAGTCCTGCTGTTGGCAACTAGTGACCGTGATGGACACAGGCGTTCAGTACAAGAGTCAACGAAACAGTCGCCAAGGAACACAAATCGCACAACCATCCCGCTGCTGCCACTGATTCCCATAAGGCAGAGAGGCGTACTGTATCACTTTCAGTGTCGTATAACACATCTCTTGACGTAACGACCTTGATAAGGTGCCCTCCACCAGGGGCGTGGCAGGTTGTGGCAGAGTGCAGCTTCTCCACACACTAGACACCAAGCAGAGGTGGCGGCAGAGAAAGGGAATCTGCTTCTCAAGAGAGAGAGAGAGAGAGAGAGAGAGAGAGAGAGAGAGAGAGGGGAAGGGGGGCGCCTGTGTCAAGAGGCAGCGTTAGGTGTCGCTTGTGGGACATTACACGGGCATCGGCCATAATGCCCAGTGTTACGTTCCTGGATCAGCACACAGTAACACTGCAGAAACGGCTGCACTCCATCGCCACGTGTTACTTCTTGCGTGCAGTATGTGGATTGCCACTCTTTTTGGGGGGACAGATCTGGTGATGCACGGGATGTGCTCAAGATGTCCAGGAACCTTGCAGGCAGGATGGGAGGACGGGCAGCAAGGGGCTTCTCCCGGCAACGTGACCCTGTACAGAGGCAGTTTTTGCCTCCTCCACCTCGCATCCCGTCCTTGGGAGCAGCGGGCGTGGCCGCTGCGAGGACATATCCTGATTCAGTTTTTCCTTTGTGCTGGGTATAGAGGAAGAAGTCTTGGGTATTGGAGGAAGCTTTTTGATGAACAGCATCTCACCGCCAGCACCCTCACTCTCTCACTCCCTTACTCTCCTCTATAGCTCTAAACTTTTATGAATTCACTCCTGCCCGTCACTGCGCCTCGCCGCCACACCCCAACTCTGGGTATGTGTCCTTCCCCGCCCCGTCTTCCCAGGGACCTCCACGACGCTGGCCACTTTTTGCTGCTGCTGGCGAGGATGTTGCTTGGGATGGGATGGTGTACTGTATACCTACCTACCATCTTCCCCGTCACCACCACCACTAACACCGCCACGAATAGCAAACAAAAAATAACAATTACTATTGCTATTATTAATACTACAATAAGGGGTGGTGGTGGTGGTGGTACTGGTGCTGCTGCTGCTGCTGCTGCTGCTGCTGCTGCTGCTGCTACTGCTACTGCTACTGCTACTACTACTGCTACTACTACTACTACTACTACTACATCTATTACCAGTAAAATAGTAATGATAGTGATAACAATAATAATAATAATAATAATAATAATAATTGGTAATAGTAGCAGCAGCAGCAGGAACAACAACAACAATAACAACAACAACAACAGCAACAATAATTACTACTACTACTATTACTATTACTACTACTATTGCCACCACCACCACCGTCACCACCACAAGGATAAAAATCACAGTAATCAATATTTGCCATTCTCTAATCATCAATCATCACAACAATAACAATTATAACCACAATACAAAGTCTCTCCACTACCACCACTACTACCACCACAACCACCACCACCACCACCGCCACCACCACCACCACCGCCACCACCACCCCACCAACACCACCACCACCACCACCACCACCCAAGCAGTCCTCGTGAACATGAAATAAAGAACAAAAAAATATTAATCTCGCTCTCTAAAAAAAATAATAAGTAGAAGTAGAAAAAAAATAAGTACGTAGATATGTAATTAAGATTGTATCAACATATATGCTAAATGTAAAGAACTGGACGAAAGTGAGCAATTAACACCATGAATAAAGTAATGAGACTCAATTACCGGGAGGAAGAATTTGATGATAATGGCAAGATGGCACCAGTCTGTCTTCGCACCATCACCCTTCTTCAGTTGCCATTGCCATATTTTTTTTTTATTTATGCCATGTGGGCTTTTCACGAGAGTTTATGGGCTAAAGGGGATACTTTTTTTGGGGTACCTCCTATCTCAAAGCCCACCCGCTAGGAAATCGTTGCCCCGAGTGAGGAAGCCCAACCTACACTCGGACCATGGACAGGATTTGAACTCGTGCGCTTGGAGACCCCTCGGACCCCAAAGCACGCATGGTTCCACTGTACCACGGCGGCCCCTATAGAGAGATAATTCGCTGGATTTTCATAGTTAATTAATTTTTGTTTTTCATTTACGATGCAGATTCCTCTCCAAACTATTGCTAGAATCATGAAAACACTTAGAAATCTCAATGACCTTTACTACAGTTGCCATGGAGGTGATTTACTGAATTTTCATAGTTATTTAATCTATTTTGTTAATTTATGATGCAGAATACTCGCTAAACTATCACTAAAATCATGAAAACACTTAAAGATCTCAACAATCTTCACTGCGGTTACCATAGAGATGATTGACCTGATTCTCATAGTTATTTAATCTCTTTTTTTCATTTATGGTATAAAGCCCTCGCTAAACTATCACTAGAATCATGAAAACGCTTAAAAATCTCAATAACTTTCACTACTATTACCATAGAGATGATTGACCGGATTCCCTTACTTAAAATTCATCTTGTATTTTGATTTATGATGAAACTTTTCGTTAAACTATTACTAGCATCATGAAAACACTTAAAAATCTCAAAGGGTCCGTTACGAGTAGCGGAGGTAACGCACCGGAACGTGTGAGAGCGCCAAGTAAGGTAGCGGCTAGTCTTATGTAACGTTTTTCATTTGTTTTTTTACGAGGTGTCTACGTGCAAGGATAGCTGTACTGACCCTTCCGCCTCTCGCCTCTCCCTTACCGTACGTGATAGTGATGGCTGGTACACTAACGCGGAAATGCCTACACAGATTCGTACTGTACACACACATACACACAGACACACACACACACGGTAGTTTCATGCTCCCAAACGTTCTGTAAATCTATCTCAGTTTCTTTTACTATTTTCTGATGTTGTGGAAGTGATTGATGTTTTCATGAGTGTCTGATTTTTTATAGTTTAACCCTTTCGGTACTACGACGCATTTTTTATATTCATTCTGGTTACTATTTGATGATTTTATACAGCTGCAGAAATTCATAATGAACAGACTGTTGCTATTAATCTTCTGACCTCCATAGACCCTTCCTAATGTAAATAAGATCGTCTAATCACTTCCAAAACTCAAGATAAAAATGCGTTCCAGTAGAGGAGGGATTGAGAAGGATTTGATATCGTCAGTGGCGGGAAAAATATGCTCATGAGAATCGAGTTTATCTTCTCGCTGGGTTTTGAGAGGATAAAACGCTTAAGAGTGCAAACTTTATGACATGTCTGAAGTTACGTTAAAAAGAGAAAAAGTGTGTGAGGGTGAGTAAAAAATGTGTGTGTGTGTGTGTGAGAGAGAGAGAGAGAGAGAGAATGTGTGTGAGTGTGTGTGTAAGACGTACAAGTATAACGAGAGCAACCATGTGTGTGTGTACTTGGCAGGTGCAGTGTGTTCCCCTCCACGCTGCCCTTGACTTGCTTGGTGTACATTGTTAGTGCCCCGTTTTAGTCTGTCTTAAAGCCGCTTTTGATGGTAATAATGATGGTGGTGGTGGTGGAGGTGGAGGTGGAGATGGTGGTAGTGATGGTGATAATGATGGTGGTGGTGGTGGTGGTAGTGGTAGTGATGGTGATATTGATGGTGGAGGTGGTGGTGAAGGTAATAAGGGTGGATGTGGTAGTGGTGGTGGTGATGCTGATAATGATAATGGAAGTGAAGGTGGTGGTGGTGGTGGTGATGGTGGTGGTGGTGGTAGTGGTGATGATAATGATGGTCAGTGAAATGTATTGTCCACATACGCTTGGCTGCCCGTGTGTCAAGTAAACCCTGCTGGCCGAGGTGAGTGTATGAGTGTATGTCATGTGTAGTGAGGCTATAGTAATCAATTGCGTTTTTTTTTTTTTTTTTTTTGCATTCGAAAGAGAGGGAAAGAGGAGGAAAAAAAAGTGAGGAGCAAACAACCATGGTTTACTCTGACTATTCTAGTGATCAACATGTATTTTTACTTAATTTGAAAACTACCTGTACAACTGAATAGGCTGATATCTTCCCTGTACATTGAGCAGAAAGACTGGATATTGGTTGACTTTTGGTACCGAAACAAGGTTACTTGGAACCGCAGCAAAGCCAGTGCTCAGAGGCAAGGTTACATGGCACCACAACAGTCATTTTACACCGCAGCAAGGTCATTTGCCGCAGCAGTGAGGTCACTTGGTGCCGCAGCTAGACCACTTAACATTGAAAGGAGCAAGTCAGTTGTGCTACCTCTCCCGCTCTGAGATTGCTTTCAACCGTGATTCAGTTGTAGCAGTGTAACACAAAGGGGCGAAGGACCACCTAAACATTCCCTCTCCGAGCAAACCAAGAGAGAGAGAGAGAGAGAGAGAGAGAGAGAGAGAGAGAGAGAGAGAGAGAAACATCGTCTTTCGAATCTTTATTTCATCAGTAAAGAAGTCACTCTTTACCAACTCTATTCAACAATTACTTACGCATCTATCGGCCTTCATTCATGTCCATAATCTCTCCTTCCATATAACACACACACACACACACACACACACACACACACACACACACACACACACACACACACACACACACCATTCACTCCTCTGCATTACCGTGTACCGTAAAACAAAGCCTCACCACGATCACCAGTTCACAAATAACCGAGCCAACTTTGCGTCAAGATCACGTCAAGTTTCCTTATGCGGTGAACCTCATCAGGGCGGAGAGAAGCAGAGTTGGGGCTGGAGGAGACAAGGGAAGGAGCGGGGAGGCGCGCAGCTTAAGGGAAGGGAGCTAGACAAGTGGGCGGGGCAGGGCAGGGCAGGGCATGGAAGGGCAAGGACACACACGCAGTAAGAATGTACCCAATACCCGGTGATATTAGTGTCGAGGGCTGAAGGTTTGTTCGGGGAAGCACTGGTTTTGACAAGGGAAGCTGAGAAAATATATTCGTAGTAGTAAGAGAAGTTTCAAGGCATTTATCCTGTTCTTTTAACTATCTCTTGACCCTTTTCGTGGACTGGCATCTCAGTAGGCCTTTTTGTTGAATCGTTTTTGTTGCTCTTGGCTGGTTTTTCCCACTTGCATAGAAAAAAAGTAGCTTCGGTCGTGTTTTCTGGCCAGCATAAAGCTATTATGGTGAGGAATGAAGTTCGTGCTGGGAGAGATGTTGGACTGACAAGGGAGTGTTTATGAGGGGAAGGAAAAAAAAAAGAGATATTAGTAGTGGCTGTCGTAGCGAAGATGAGAGAGATGAAGGAAGGTAAAGGAATAGTTATTGTGAAGTCTGGGACCAAGTTGAGTCATGGTGGTGGTGGAAGCAAGACGAGTAGTTGGGATAGCAAGGATTACGACAAGACGAGGAGCGGGAAAGGGCTGAGTGGATTTGCCTCAGTGTGGGAGCGACGGAGAGGAGCCCTGTATACCTGGTGGGGCGGGGCTGAGAAGAGCGGGGCTGGGTGGGACTGGTCGGGGCAGGGCTGGGTGGAACTGGGCGGGGCGGGGCGGGGCGGGACAGGTTGTTGAGTCTTCTGCAAAGGTTAGCGTGTCCTTCCAAGGCCTTGCGACGTCTTCATCCTGCACGAGATAGGAAGATGATCAGTTACTAGTTCATCCCTTGTAGATGTTGAAAATTTGCTGTTGTTGAAAGTTGTCATTCTTATAGGGCCTCTCTCTCTCTCTCTCTCTCTCTCTCTCTCTCTCTCTCTGGTAAGGGTGATGATGATGATAGCATTATTCCACACCAACTCCCATCCACTTACATGCACACATCCGCTCAATAAAGTCACACCCACCGCACCCACGCACATCCATCCCTCTTAACACATTCACCCACCTGCACCTTACTAACACACACACACACACACACACACACACACACACACACACACACACACACACACACACACACACACACACACACACACACACACATGTTCTTACTCCCATATACATCTGTCCACTCAACCACACCCACCGATCCACACTTATCCCTCCACTCACACTCTGCTGCCATTACCCATCCACACACACACACACACACACACACACACACACACACACACACACACACACACACACACACACACACACACACACACACACACACACACACACACACACACACACACATTATATTAGAGAGTGTATGATATCTACTACTACTACTACTCCTCCTCCTCCTCCTCCTCCTCCTCCTCCTCCTCCTCCTCCTCCTCCTCCTACTACTACTACTACTACTACTACTACTGCTGCTGCTGCTGTTGCTGCTGCTGCTGCTACTGCTACAACTACTACTACTACTACTACTACTACTACTACTACTACTACTACTACTACTACTACTACTACTACTACTACCACTATCACTACCACTACTACTACAACTGTTACTATCACTACTACAGTTTCTCCTCCATTACTCCTGCGTGGAGACACAGGTGAGGGGGGAAGGAGGAGTGAGGAGAGGACAGGACAGGTGTTTAAAGGAAAGGAAGCTCGAGGGCGTGTTGGGAGAACTCGTGGGAGAGGGCGTGAGGGTGTTGAGGGGAGGGGTATGAGAGTGCGAGGGGAGGGGGCGTGACGAGAGAGGGCGGGCTGGGGGTCAGTATATAAAGTGGCGCTTCATCCAGGCAGCGCCACACTCGTCGTCCCCGCCGCCGCCGCCGCCGCCGCCATGAAGGTTCTGGTTAGTGTTGCATCCTTTTCTTTTTTTTTTTTTCTTTCCATGTGAAGTTTTTGCTGGTAATGATGACTAGCGGGTTACAGAAGTTGGCGCGTAGTGTGTTCTTGCGGTGAGACAAGTGAAGGGTGTTTGTGTTAGGTTAAGGAATACGTGTTAGCCAGGCCAGAGGCTCATCCTCGCTCCTCCCTCCCTCCTCCACAGCTTGCTGCCGTAGTTGTGGTGTGCTGCAGTGCCACACCAGTGCGACACAAACTATGGAAGACTTACCTCTACTTTGAGAACACAAATCCAGCAGTGGTCAAGATTCCAAAGCCAGACATCAACCTCGTGGAGACTTTCGATACGCAGCGTGTTTCCGGTGTCGTATCGGGCCCCGCGGTGGAGTCCCCAGTGCCCTCTCCCGTTCTAGTTAAGCGTCTCGATGCACCTCCCACCGAGGAGGAAGTGCGTCTTACTCCCGTCCTTCAGAAATCTCCTATTCCAGTCCCAGTCCCCGTCCTCCTCACACTGGAGCCTGTCGAGGGTCCCGAAGACAATACAGTCTCAGTTCCTGGAAAGGAATTGGTTGCTGACGAACTAGCCGACGCTCAAGTGGTTGCAGTTGGTACTCCCGTGGTGGTGGTGGCTGCACCAGAACCCCTGGAAGCTCCAGAGCCGCCTATGCCTTCTCTTAGTATACCCTTCGTGGGGGGTCAGTTCCACGCTCAGGACGAGCTCAAGCAGTACTCCTTCGGCCACTGGGGAGGTCCCAGCACCCGCGTGGAGAGCAGGGACGCCATGGGACGCACCAAGGGAAGCTTCGCCTACGTCAATCCCGACGGAGACGTGCACGTAAGAAAATACTCTGCAGCTCCCACCGTAGGCTTCAAGGTGGCCGCCTCAGACCTGCCCGACGACACGCCCGAGGTGGCCAGACTGAAGGCCGCCCATGAACAGGCTCATCTTGCCTTTTTGTCTTTTAAAGAGGAAATGGCTTGAACCTTTGACTCTTGTACATAATGTTGATAGCAAACCGTGTGTATGGTAAATGAATATATGATATGTAGTGTTGATAGCATGTTGTGCGTTATGAATAAATGTATGATGTAGAAGTGTATTTCCATTCAAACTTTGCCTCCTTGGTAAACCTTGACATTAACTCACAGTGAATGCAAAACAGTCAGCAAATGTTTAATGTATATTGTCCTCTCTGACGTAGACAGGCGAGTGAGGATTAGTCTGTCAGCACTGTCTATAATCTGCACCACAGGTGTAGCAAGGCTGTAATAGTACAGCATGCATAGCAGATCTCTCATCCAAGCAAATATTTCAGCGATTTCATTGCGTGCCGTGCCTCACTCAGGAGGGCATGGTGGGTGTGACTGACCCCTGGTACATGCCTGTCCCGGGGCAGTCTCCACTGGTATCCACCGGTCAACCCCATGTAAGGCATTCTCTCGCCCCTCAGCATCGCCACCTCCACAGGAGACGGGACGCACACCAGACCTAGCGCCCAGTCTGCACTGTGCCACTCGCTTGCGTTGCTTTGTGTGTTGATCTTCTTTGCATGCAGTATTTAGTGAAGGACATTGTTAATTTCACTATATCTTGCACAGCAACAGTGTAACACCACGTAATGTTTTTTCCCACAGTCTGGTACGTGGCGGACACGACAGGGCGCGGCTGCGGGAGCGTGGGCGTCATAGGCTTCCAGCGACTTCAAGATGGTACCTGTTTTTTTTTTTTACTGGACCGGTGCGAGGTAAGCAGGCAGGCGACTCCCGTATCTTGTATGTTAAGAGTGAACCTGATGTGAGGATGCCACTGTTGTGGGCTAGCGGGAAGATGGTCTGCCCAGTGCCGAGCGGCAGCTCATCCAGTGTCACAATAGCCTCGTCCTCGCTACGAAACCTAAGTCGAAATAACTTTTCAGTGATTATGGTGTAACTTGGAGGTGCGTGTTGCAGGTTACCAAGGTCTGACGTTGCTCCGAATGACTCGTGTTAATACACATTCCCTACTCATGAGCTGATGATCCATAGACAACACACGATTAACTCCATTCAAATCTTCCAACTTTGGTGTCGTAGCGAGGACGAGGCTATTGTGACCAGATCTCTCACTATTGTTTTGTAAGATTTCATTACAATACCGAAAAACTTTCCTCAGATACAATAAAAAATCCTCATCTGCAAGTAATGAATTTAAAGTGGCATAGCTTATTCTTTGCTGAAACTCGTGGATGTATGGAGGTGATATCCCAACCAGAGCAATCACGGTCATGTACGAGTGTCAGACCTCCACCATCTACAGGTACAGCAATTTATAACCAGATTACTCAACAACCCAAGATACCGTCACTGCCCACCCCCTGATGCCTCATAGCCACAACGAGCAGTCCACCACCACAACAAGCTTGTCTGTGTACCACCTCCCACCACCGACCGTTACAAGAAAAGCACCATTCCTACTATTGTTAAATTTATTAATTCGTAATCATCCTTGCTACATATACATTCAGATTCATGTTTTTATTTGCACCTTAAGTAAAAATTCCCTAAAGATTTAATTCAACTCTTCCCCACCTTCATAGTTACATAGTTTTTAAATTCTATTAAACTCTATTAAACGTAGTTTTTAACTGTGTCTGCGACTTGTGACGTTTGGAGTTTTGCATGCACTCATGGTAGAACTACCTTGCTTTTACTTTGTGTTCCTTCAAAGTATATTTTCAGACTCAGTTGCTTTTTTGCATTAATAAACCGTTTATTATTATTATTATTATTATTATTATTATTATTATTATTGTTGTTGTTATTATCACACACACACACACACACACACACACACACACACACACACACACACACACACACACACACACACACACACACACACACACACACACACACACACACACACCACATTCTACATTCCTTGACCAATACCATCACACTCCATAACACACTACACATTACCACACTAGACCACTACCATCACCGCTACACCACACCACAACTACCATCACACACCACAGCACACCACACCACCACACCACACCACACACAACACCACACCTTAGTACACCACACCCCCACCGCCACACCACACCATCACTACCATCACACACCATACCAAACCACAGCACACCACGTCACACCACTACTACCATCACACATCATATCACACCACAGCACACCACATCACACCACCACCGCCGCCCCACACCACCACTACCATCACACACCATATCACACCACAGCACACCACATCACACTACCATTACCATCACACACCATACCACACCACATCACACCACCACCGCCGCACCACACTACCACTACCATCACACACCATACCACACCACCACCGCCACACCACACCACCACTACCATCACACACCATACCACACCTTAGTACATTACCACCACCACCACACCACACCACTGTCCGCGTGTGTGGCGTCTTGGTCGGGAAGAGCTGCCCAACGTAGGATTGCTCTCTCTCTCTCTCTCTCTCTCTCTCTCTCTCTCTCTCTCTCTCTCTCTCTCTCTCTCTCTCTCTCTCTCTCTCTCTCTCTCTCTCTCTCTCTCTCTCTCTCTCTCTCTCTCTCTCTCTCTCTCTCTCTCTCTCTCTCTCTCTCTCTCTCTCTCTCTCTCTCTCTCTCTCTCTCTCTCTCTCTCTCTCTCTCTCTCTCTCTCTCTCTCTCTCTCTCTCTCTCTCTCTCTCTCTCTCTCTCTCTCTCTCTCTCTCTCTCTCTCTCTCTCTCTCTCTCTCTCTCTCTCTCTCTCTCTCTCTCTCTCTCTCTCTCTCTCTCTCTCTCTCTCTCTCTCTCTCTCTCTCTCTCTCTCTCTCTCTCTCTCTCTCTCTCTCTCTCTCTCTCTCTCTCTCTCTCTCTCTCTCTCTCTCTCTCTCTCTCTCTCTCTCTCTCTCTCTCTCTCTCTCTCTCTCTCTCTCTCTCTCTCTCTCTCTCTCTCTCTCTCTCTCTCTCTCTCTCTCTCTCTCTCTCTCTCTCTCTCTCTCTCTCTCTCTCTCTCTCTCTCTCTCTCTCTCTCTCTCTCTCTCTCTCTCTCTCTCTCTCTCTCTCTCTCTCTCTCTCTCTCTCTCTCTCTCTCTCATTGACAAAGCTAATCAGGATTATAATCAACAACTTGCTGATGTGTTTAGAGAGGGATTAATTATAGCAAGCGTGGCCATGGCGATTTGGCAGCATAAAAAATAGGTCATATGTAACTCCCTGATGTATGGGCGTGTGGGTTGGTTAAGTACATCACAGTGCACAGCCTGAGGCTATTAATATTGGGTGTTTAACTGGAACCTACGCGAGAAGGGGAGAGTGAGGTGAGATGATCGTGTGTCTATATCATGTCCTTTTATTTCCTTTAGCAAATGTATAATTTCCATAGATTTTCCACCCACTTTGTACTGAGTTTTTTTTCAGAATTTCCACAGGAAAGTAATTTCCTTAAACTTTTCCTCATATGACAATGAATTTCCCTATCTGAAGAAATTTCCTCAAAAAGTGAGATCCCTGATTGTGACTCTCTTCCCTCCACACAGGGCAGAGTTGCCAGGTTCACCCTTAAAATGTCAATTTGGCCTTTTAAGAGGAACGTTGGCCTTCGAATATATAGGTCTAGAGGCCAAACATATTTTGACCTTTTCTTGGCCTTTTTTACTGCTCAGGATAGTCAGTATATATTAATTATTGTCCCCCCCAAAATTGATGCATTTTTAGTTAATGCAAGGAAATGGTTTAAAAATTAACTTAATACATATGTACCTATCATGCAAACATTACGCTGAGCATATAGTCATGTACTATTCGTGTTTCGTAGTGGTTTAGTACGTGTGTATACATCATGCCCCAGATTATAATGGCAATGGTAAGCCCTCCTCGTCCTCGCCGCTTCAGTCTATCGTCTGGTGTCACGACTTACGGTCTTGATCGCCCCTTTCATGAAAGTAGTATGCAATTATAGAGAAGAACTGACAAGACTGAAATTGACAAAATTCAAGACCAACTACCAATCTTGAATTAACATACTAGAATCATTTCAATGATGCTACTTAACGACTCGTCAGTCTTGAATTGATATTTCAGTCTAGATTGTTTCATGTTACCTTTAATAGGGACAACAGGTCCGATGCTGGTCTATTGCCCATGTCGCCCTGAACCTGCTGATTAATTTTCTATCACCCCTGCAGCACGGATGTTAAGCCTCCTATGTATGGTAAACCACATGTAAATATTTTACAGCCCTGTGGTACACATAAACTTCACAATTTACCCATTTGTCAAATCCATCGATTGTGATACAAGTAATCAGCCGCTCACACACACACACACACACACACACACACACACACACACACACACCCGGCCGGGGTTCGATTCCCCGGCCGGGTGGAGATATTTGGGTGTGTCTCCTTTCACGTGTAGCCCCTGTTCACCTAGCAGTGAGTAGGTACGGGATGTAAATCGAGGAGTTGTGACCTTGTTGTCCCGTTGTGTGGTGTGTGCCTGGTCTCAGGCCTATCCGAAGATCGGAAATAATGAGCTCTGAGCTCGTTCCGTAGGGTAACTTCTGGCTGTCTCGTCAGAGACTGCAGCAGATCAAACAGTGAAACACACCCGGTAGCTCAGTGGTTAGAGCGCTGGCTTCACAAGCCAGAAGACCGGGGTTCGATTCCCCGGCCGGGTGGAGATGTTTGGGTGTGTCTCCTTTCACGTGTAGCCCCTGTTCACCTAGCAGTGAGTAGGTACGGGATGTAAATCGAGGAGTTGTGACCTTGTTGTCCCGGTGTGTGGTGTGTGCCTGGTCTCAGTCCTATCCGAAGATCGGAAATAATGAGCTCTGAGCTCGTTCCGTAGGGTAACATCTGGCTGTCTCGTCAGAGATTGCAGCAGATCAAACAGTGAAACACACCTGTTCACCTAGCAGTAAAAATAGGTACGAGATGTAACTCGAGGGGTTGTGGCCTCGCTTTCCTGGTGTGTGGAGTGTGTTGTGGTCTCAGTCCTACCCGAAGATCGGTCTATGAGCTCTGAGCTCGCTCCGTAATGGGGAAGACTGGCTGGGTGACCAGCAGACGACTGAGGTGAATTACACACACACACAAGTACACACTGTAGAGGGTGTTCCAGTGACCTTGCGGTTCCCTCTGACACTCACTAGTTTTTTTTTTTTTTTTTTTTTTTTTTTTTTTTTTGACGGAGAATCTTCGCCAGCAGCTCTATTATAACTCCGTTTTGGCGGGTAAAAGGAATCCCAGCCTTTATTTGATAATTTTTAGCTGTGACTTGATGTACTTGAATCGGCTCCTTATTTGTTCGGTTGTGTGATGCTCAAAGTAGGCATGCTTTTTTAGCAGAGCAGTACGGAGTGTTTTCCATCTGAACTGTTTAACTCCCGATTTGGCCGAGAATTCTTTCTGCTTCTTTGACACCATCTTGTAAAACTCACTGGCAGGAAGTTCATCACTTTCATCTTCGCTTTCCATGAAAGAAATATCCGATTTATCGGATGCCTTGGATGAACTAATGGTGGAAAATGTGCTCTTCGTCGTCGGTGAGATGGTGGTTGATGTGTCACTTGATTCATTTCTGTTGGATAAATAAGCAGAGTTAGATAGAGCATGAGACAGTTAGCATGTTTGAAGCATTCATATACAAGTAGATATAAGAAAACATTATTTACCTGACTCCACAGGGTGGTTCAGGAGCAAGGACGGTGTCTCCTTCGGCACAGGCCTCATCGACACCAATCGTTTCTTGCCCATTTTCCGCCCTGAGGAGGAGCAAAGCGTGAGTAAGGACATACATTCATAAGGGCTGTTGGTTAAGTATAGTATTTGATAGTAAATAGATAAAAAAAAAAAGCAAAGAAACACTTACAGAAGTTCAAGTCGCAACTCTTCATCGGCTGTTGCTCCTAAAAGTCCCTCTTCTTCGGACATCTCTTCAGTGGAGGTGCTCGCCGTTACACCTCTGATGGTTAAGAGAGTACATGAAATGAGTTAGGTTGATTAATACAGATATATTAGCATTCCCATTTCGAGTGACAGACAAAAGGGCTAACACTTACTCTCTGTATTCCTCCAGTTTGGTCACTATTTTCCTTGACTGATCTCTGGTGTCATACACTGCGTAGTACCTCCTTGCAGTCTCATAACTGTGGCCTGCAAGATGAGCGAGCTCCTGCCTGAATGAGGGATCTGTATTCCTTTTCCAGGCAGATGAGATGATTGACCTCCTCATCATTCTTGTGTTCACAACTTTTGAACTGACTCCAGCTTTCAGCGAAATTTTTCTTAGTATGGCCGTAACATTTGAAATATTCATGCCCACACAGCATTCATTGGCATGGCCATATAAGACAGAACTCAAGAATACTGGGCAGGAATCAGCTTGGCAGGTTGTCACAAGTGGCCTTGCATACATCATGTATGCTTTCAGAGCCCTCTCCTCGATGCTGTTGAGGACCACTTCAGCACTGCCAAACGTCATTGTCTTATGCTTTCGGATCTTAATGACGGTTCCCTTTTTATTCGTTGATCTCTCCTTCCATTCTTTCACTTTGAATTCAGTGAACTCTTGGGCTCTTCTTAGAGAGCGAACAAGAAAGCTCATTATAAGGGCATTTCGAAGTTTGATAAAGCCCTTAGTAGTGATGGGGCGAAGTTCGTCCCTCTCTAGGCTGTCTGCAGCTTTCCGTAGTACATTTTGAACATCAGGAGACGTCAAAATTGTTTTTATTTCTGAATTAGACAGCATATTTACTTCCTTTTGTTCGCGGGATGTTGCTCTCTCTGCCTTCTCAATCTTTCGGTACCTCGTGAGTAGGTTTTGAAGTACATAGTCCACTTCATCGGCCATATTTCGTTCCACAGTCCAGGGTTCAGGAGTCTTTCTGTCTTTTAGAAGACCAACAGCTCTCCTGCAGGCAAAAATAATTTTGCAACAATAGCTCCCCGAGAGGGAGTCCCCTCTTCTCCTGAGGAAGCTTTTCCCGTCTCCAAGGGATAAGAACGTGTCTATAAGTGATTGGCCATTCAATTTGTCTTCATTTTCTCCTTCAAAAGAATGCTTGATTAGGTCACCCATTATACGTGTGGTGATGGAGATGGAGGATGCGCTCAGAACCGATGTATTTGTAAGGTGATTTCTATACAGATCAATAAATTCCTTTAGGCGGTTATGTGTTGCACAGTGAGGACGGTCGTCCTCAGTTGTAGGTGCCTCTGGTTCGTCTTCGGTATCCCCCTCTCTTGAAGTAGGAGAAGACTGCAAAGACACAAAAGGTAGGAATTAGGTCTAAGTAAATATATGCATTGGTATCAGCTAGTATAGAATAAACAGTAACAGCGGTAGAACTTACCGACCGGTAAATTTCCCTGAAGCGGGCACTCCCTCGCTTGAGACCATGAGTATGGACTAAGTGGCAGTCGACTCTCTTATACACTTTCATGCAAATGGAACATCGTTTTGCTTTTTTACGGGTTCTTTTGGTCCCTTTTTGAGGCTGAGGTATTCTCTTCCCTTTAGCCATGATTGCCATTTGCTCTGACTTGCTTTTCACACTGTGTACGTGCGATAGGTGCCGCGAGATATATTTCACCGCCGCAATGCAGTACGGCATAGGGCATTGTATTGGCTTGCGCCCACCTTCGCTCTTCACGTCTCTCGCTCTCGTGAAAACTTTTTTTCTTCTTTTTGGGAGGACCTTAGTGGCGACCTTCCAAAATAGTTTATTTGACGCCACTTCCTGTTTCATTTCAGCTTTCAGCGTTGACAGTTCTTTTTCCATGGACCATATCTTTTGCTTGTATGTTAGCTCAACTTCTGCCGGGGTCTGGGTTTTCTTTGCAATTTCAATTTTTTTCCGGAGAGCCTGCTTCCTCGCGCCGGTAGCTGACTGGTAAGCGTTGGTCAGGACTCTCAAACATATCTGTCTTAGCTTAGTATAGTCGAGACTCTCGGCATCATCATCATCTGCTCCCTCCTCTTCCTCCTCCTCCTCCTCCTCCTGTCCGTCTTCCTCTGCCTCGTCATCACTCTTTTCAAGAGAGCGCTCACTGTCTTGAACACTTTTGCTGCCGATATCATCTTCGGCCCTGTGTGAGGTGTAAGGCCTTGGCTCTTGCAAGTCTTTTTCTTTTTTCTGTTCCTTCCTTTGCCTTTGCTCCGATAAAGCTTTCTTCTCCTCGTCACTTAAATAGCCCCGCATTTTTTTGGTGTAAATATCAATGTCGAAATCGGGGTCTTTGTCCGAATCATCACTAAAAAGGTCAGAGTGCTCACAGTCATCCATTTTTAAGGCTTTTCCCACTTTAATAGTCAATGTCTGTTTTGTTTCACTTTGGGTAAACACTTTAAGTCAATTTCTGTTTTCATTCTTACTTTGTGTATTCACTTTCTGTAATTACTATCTGTAATGAGTAATACCATTAATTAGTCATCGAATTCATACTATATTTAAGTGCCAGAGCCCAACACGTGGATGACACTAATGTACCGGGAATGCTTAGGCTGTAGCTACAGAAGCAGGCCCCATGCTTTACCCGGGGAGAGAGAAGAGTTCACCGTAGATTAATTTGCGAGCCATCTTCTACAGCTTAAAGCCTTAAACACAGATGGCCGGCGGGAACTAAGTGGAAGTCCTCTCTCAGCAGGGTGGTTTGGCACCATTAGAATTAACCATTCTGCTCCCCTGGTAGCAAGAAGTCGCTCTCCAGAAAAGCCGCCCCTTGTTACTCCTGCCATCAAAACCATCATTTTTCCTTTCAATTCGCGGCAGACAAGATTTTTGATTAAACGCTGCAATTGCATTTCTAACAAAACAATATCCAAGCCTCTATGTGGGCTATTACCGGGTATACAATAATTAACTTGATTTTGCAGATTATAGTAAGATAACATTAAGTATCGGCCCTGTCTAGTTAATTAGTGATCCTTATCTTTATTAAAACTGAAAAAAACAGGTGACTATTTTTTCCCATATCATCTATATTTTGGTGTAATAAGGTTGGCTTTTTTTCAGGCTTTTTCGATCCTCATGTGAGCTGGGACATCAGGCAACCCTGGGTCGGGTCGACGCTGTTTCTACGTCGCCACGATGGCCAGTCTGTTGGTCAGAAGGCACTGTAGGAGAGGACTTGGACTAACTGCACAAGAAGCAACACTTCATCGCGAACGAACACCCCAACCTAAGTATATGTCTTTGTTGTTGGTGGATATATCGTAACGCTGTTCTGGTGTGACTGAAGATTGTAATATATGAAGGTGCACGTGGCACAGTAGACGCAGATATATATATATATATATATATATATATATATATATATATATATATATATATATATATATATATATATATATATATATATATATATATATATATCAATCAGTAAAAGTAGTCGGTAGCCGGATGAATCCCGGATTCACTAGTGTTTCGGTACGACTCGAGATGATGAACAGTTATTTGGAATTACTCAGTGTATAGTGAATCGTAATTAGATCTCATTGCGTTATTCATAGGTTGACATTATAAGATCTGAACTGAGAAATTGTCCCAGCAGTGTAGTAACTGACCGGCAATCATTCCAGTCAAGAAATTAGTCAATCAAGAAGAGTGCTACAAACGATCGGTGTTGTAGTTGGTTGTAAGTGTTGTGATTCTGCTAACTTACATTGACTACTGTTATATGCGTTTTAAGCGCAGAAAACTGGCTTATCAGACGTTACTGCCCGCGTGATCAGTGTACGTGTACAGCCAAGGTAAATTCTCTTTACTTTGTGTACAGCATCCCGGGACTCCTAATTTGAAGGAGGCGAATAAGCATCAGTAATTACTCACTGTATAGGGACTCATGGATAAATCTGGTTTCAGAATTTTTAGTTTACATTATTTGATTTAAGGTGAAAATTGTTCTAGCTTGATCTGTCAGTTGAAAAGAAAGCCGGGAAATCTTACCAATAGTGCTCACTTCCAAGTATTTTTGAATAACCCCTTCCCCCTTAGCAAGCTTGGGAGGCACGTGGAGAATATTTTTTTTTTTTTTTTGTGGGGTAGAGAAATTTTGCAAAATTTGACCCTCCCAAATAAAATCTGTGGACCCTTTAGCTTAAACTATCTGGGGGCTACATCCCCAGACGCTCTCGTAGGGTCTTTACCTGAATCTAACGAAACCTAACATAAATGTCTTCTAGCTGCACCCCCCAGAACCCCCCCCTTGGACTAGATAGAGGGCTGCACTCCCCAGACCCTGCCTAGCATCTTTACCCTAACTTAATTAAATATCTTCTGGCAAGGGGGCTGTGCCCCCCCCAAACACCTCCTTAAACTAAACTGATTCGGGAGCTGCATCCCCTCTAAGATCTTAACCCTAACCTAAATGTCTTCTAGCAGGGGAGCTGCACTCCCCAGACTCCTCCAAGGACCCCCAACATCATGTTGTACTACGTCACAGTGGCCACATGTTTACCAACACCTGAACACACGCACAACTCTCCTTGCTTGCTAGCGGGGCAACAAGCTTTTTCATTGTGGACTTAGTTTTTGGGAGGCACCTACCAAACTTTGAGAACATGTGTAGGACACAATAAGGTCGGCCGCCAAATAAAACCACAAAAAATGTGTTAGGCATAAACTATTTCATCACTAAATGTCAGTATTTTAGTGCGTTAGGAGGTGCAGAAAACGTTGAAAAAGAAAGGTTTCAAACTACCACTGCTGTTGGTTGTTATTAAGGCAATAATCTCTGTGTTAGATCTAGTAAACAGCAGCAAAGACAGTATTATGATACAAGGCTGGAGACTGCAACATATGTCGCAGAATATACACAAACTGGCAAAGAAAGATGTTGGTTGAGTTGCAGTTCGATTAACTCTACCATATACCACTGTAAACCAGGACAACACGCAAGATTGTGGGATTTTTGCATAGGGATCCCAGAATCTATGACCTTACCACCTAACACATGTTACTTACCATTGCTGATACTGGTTTTCAAGCATTTCCAGTAAATATTGTGTTAATGTAAGAACATTTGCCATCATTGCTATTAATAATAGTTTGAATGCCTTTAAGTTGTAAAATAAAACAAAGACAAGCCAGTCAGTGGACTTCTATTTTCATGCACATACACACACATACATGTACAGAAAAATGCATTTTATTGGTTTGGAATAATACAAATCACATAATATTTATCATTTAAGTGTTAGAACTTAAGGGTTTGCAAATTAATGACCTGTGAGGCACTTGAAAAAAAAAATAGCCCCTTCACAATCTTGCATGCAGATATTGAAGCCATATGTGTCAGCCTCACAACTTTTTACTTAGGCTTGGTAACACTGAAAATATTTTTGTAATTGATGAAACAATCAGGTAGTACTTGAAAATGACAATGTCAACAGTCTTGGGTGGTGGCACACTTAACTACTCACTCTGGGTAACAGTTCAAGAATGAAGGAACAGCACTGGTCTTGAGGATCTTCCATTGATGCTCTACTTCTGCGGGTCTCCTGCAGAAAGTCTTTTGGGATTAAATAGAGCTCACAAATGCCAGCATGATCTGGGTTCCAGTCCGTGTCCTTGTGTTTCAATGCACCGATCCACTTATTCCTTATCTCTGTCCTATGAGACAGACCGAGGAAGTTTGAACACCGAGGGCCTGTGAGCAGCAGACCCACCAGCCTCATTACTTGTCTTGTCTACCTTGGTGGGCCTGTAACCAGAGTGACAGTTGAATGCTGCATACTTCACCATCACTAATCCAGTCTCAATCTGGAAAAATTTTCATGTTGTAGCAAATATCAGAGCTGCATCATTTTAATTGTTTGATAATATGAATGTTTGCTGGAAAATGCTATTGAAAATAGAGCATGTTAAGTTCAATAGGTTTGGTTAATTTCAGTAGGTTTGGTGTAAATTTCATTACTGGAGACTCGAGACGGGTCTGTGCTGGAGACGAGTAGTTATACTGCATATTTAATCAATAACTTCTGCGAAGTTGAGATGGTTCACTTTTTTAATGTAATAATATTCAAATTAAAAGTCAGTGTCTTATTGAGCTTGTCATGGCAAGGCAACCCAAGTATTTATCATTTTTCCCCATTTCCTTTCACTTCAGTGTGTTTTAATCAATATATACACATGCATAACAAGTTCATAAAAGACAAATAACTAACTTAGAGTAGTAACATGGTTTCCTGAGGGTGAGGTGCAGTCTAGAATGCTGAGTGACAATGTGAGCATTCATCAAAGGTCCAATGTTGATTTGTAAGCTGGTGTGGGATGTGAGGTCCCTATGTTAAACCATGAAATATAAACATAGGTTGGTGTGTAGTCCAGGTTTAGAGCGGTCTGACTCAAAAGTTAGCTGTACTGGAAAAGGGTATTGTCAAGATTATTAGTTAGAGATGTCTTAAAAGTGGTAACACTTTGAGAAGAGACTACACTCTGTGGTAAGGAACTCCAAGTGTTAATGTCGCTTATGCTAGATGATATAATATCTAACTGAGAGTGAAGACAGAAAATTATGTACTGATGTCCTCTCTTGTGGGTAATAGCTGGGTGATGAAATAAGCCTTCAGGTTTTATCAAATAATCTCCATGAAAGATCTGCCAGTGTTTAATCATGTCATGCCTTGGATGGAGTAGCTACAGATTAAGAGATGTTAAGCATTCTTGGTAAGTAAGATGTTCCATAGCTACCACAGATTGTTTTAGTCCACCTTCTCTGCTATCATACCATTCTCAAGTCACCAAGATATCCTGTTCCAGAGTGATGAGGAATACTCTAGTAATGGTTATGTGGGTGGTGAATGTAGACTCTGTGGACTTAAAGATATTCCCTGCCACTCTGCTTGCTTTATGCACTTTATTAGCTACATGTTGGTGGAACTTCAAAGAAATCTCAACCATGATGCCCAAATCCATGGCAGCTTCTTTGGTTGATGTTACCCCACCATCAAGGAGATAATAACCTGAGACACCCAGTAAAGACCAACCCACTGGCTCCCTTTGAAATCTTCATAATGTACCCTTGGAGGAATTAATTTGAAGTCCTCAAGAGGTAGTCACTTGGTGTAAAGTGTTGATATTGCCTTGACATAATGCCATTTCTCTCAAGAGACCAGGACCAGAGGAGGTGCTGGTGCAAACATAGAGCTTAAGGTCATCAGCAAATATTTTAACAGCAAAGTTGACATTAGTATGATTGACATAGATAAGAAAGAGAGGATGGCCCAAAATAGAGCCTTGGGGGTTGTTCCACTAAGAACATCCCTTGAATGGCTGTGTTGTTTATTAACCACCACACATGCCTCCATCAACCAAATATTCCTTGATCTAACAAAGCAATTTGCTTTTGACAGCAGGACTGAATAGTTTGTGTAAAAGAACAGAATGTCACACCATTTTGAAAGCTTTAGAAATGTCAAAAAGAATTCAGTCAACATTGGTGGTAGGTTAGAACTAATTGGTCCTCATTTGATCTGTTAGGTTTGAGGCCATTTTGATCTTACATTTAAGACATTATTAGACTGGACATAGTCATAGATAAATTTGACTAACATGCATTCCATTTTCTTTATGCAGGTGGAAGTAAAGAATCAAGTCTGTACATCAAAGGATCGTGACATGAGCATTGAGCATTTATTAGAGATTTACCCAAGATTTTTTCCAATCAAGAGGGTAAGATTGTAAGATTTAGAGAAGGAATGGATATGCCAGTTCAAATATGCAAGCCTTCAAAAGATGTGAGAGAATTGCATCTCGGCCCATTGCAGAGGAGGGGTCAAGTTTGGATATAGCATTGTGAATGTGGTCAAGAGAAAAGACCGAGTCATCCATACCACCATTGAAAGCTTGGTGAGGAGACGAGTCCTGTGGGTGGCATAGTGTGAACACTGAGGCAAAAGAATTGACAAATGTGTCAGCCATTGCTTTTGAGTGTTATTGTATCAGTTTCCATTCCTAAGGAGGCCAACACTGGGAGTGTTCATCTTTTCCTGCCTTGTATATGAATGAAACCGCTTTCAGTTTTTTAGTAAGCTATTTTAGATTAAATTTATAGTCTGACTTTTTAGAGTGAATTTACTATATTGGAAATTATAATTAAGAAAATCGGCTATTGCACTGACTGACAGCAGTTCCCACCATGAGTAGCATGGAGGGACATACCCAATTCAGAGATGATTTCTTTGTTGTTTTAGTGTTTGGGGAGGATCTATAGGCCAGGGTGAAGTTCTGTCTAAGGTTTTCAGAGGGACATACACTTCAGTTAGAGGGGTTAGAATATTTTAAATTCAGTAAAACATGTCATTAACATTAAGATGAGCAAACTCTAAGTCCCAATCAATAACTGACAAATGATCACTTATCATGGCATAATTCCCTGTGACAAATACAGAATGAAGTGGTATTGCAAGTTCTTAAATCTTGTTGAAAAATGTAGTTGAGAGGGATAAGATTGTGACCACAGTTAGGAAATGGGGGAACACACTGACTTCACATACTCTGTCTTCCTTTGGTCAAGACTAAATCAATGATGTTTGCAGAAGGGACAAATGTAGACTTTCACTCACTCAGGCCTAGAGTCATAAAGTTGAAGTCTTCCTATACAAAAATTTCTTTACCATAGCAAACGTTAGACAAAATGTTTTAAAGGTGGATGTTTTTATTAGCAGTTAATGACGGGGGTGATAAGCAATTAGTACATAAAGAGTGAAGTCTGAAAGAAGAATTGTTAGTGTGTTCATTGATTTCTGTAAAACAATTTGTTAGAAACATATAAACCAACACTGTGTTTGTAGACCAAATCCTCAATATCTTTTCTAACAAATACATGTTGGGTATGTCAACATAAGATGAAGGAACACAAGGTAGTAACCAAGTGTCACTTCTACCTAAAGTAGATAAGTTCTGATTGGTAAAAAATGTAAACAAGTAATTCATCTTGTTTATTAGAGTTAACATTAACATGAGCATTTAATGATGAATGAGTTAGGTGTCCCTGGGGAAGTGTCTAGAATCAGCATTTCTTGGTCTTTTTTACCATTGCATAACCCTTAAAATAAATGACATAGCTCAAGGAACACCTGTGTAAAAACAAAATATACCATCTTTCTCCATTTTCATTTAAGGTCACTTTGCAAATATCATACCTAGCATATATTTTTGAATAACTGGTTTAAGACCTTTTGTGCAACCTTAGCATTCTGAGGAACGCCAGTTGCAAAATGCTGGTCTAGATGTTTAAAAGAGTGAGTAGGAAAAGGGTTAGCTAGAGAAGTATCAGCTGGAAGGCTTTTACACACCTAAGCTGTACCTCTTGCCTCAGTTTTTCTGTCAAGTCCGTCTAGACATAAGTTTGTGTTACCATATTGCAAATATTAGATCCTGAGTTGAAGTGAACTAATGTGTGGCACTTCATACCCATTCACTATAGAGACTGCAAGACACGGGGTGGTATTGTTACTGTGCATCTTAGACTCACAACTGTGGTAGTTTCAAGATGCACTTGGGTGTTTCACCAATATATAGTTATTATAGATGGTACAGCTACCTCCCTTCTCTCTCCGCTATATATTCAATACCTCTTTCTTAATTGCGGGAAATATATTCATGCATCATTTCAATTTATTTTTCATAAATATCTTATGAAAACCGAATGTCAGACACTATGAAGGCAATTGTCTTTTCTTGGGTCTTTCAGAAGTGAGGCAGGAAGGTTGACAGCCTCTAATCCTTCCCTTAACAGTGTCTTCACACTCAGAGCTCAGCTTGACCATACACTGTGCACCTCACCAAAGATGTCAAGAGGTGAGGTTACAATGACATTTTTTAATATTAATGGTAACATGTAAGTGGAAAGAAAATTAAATATTTACTTTAACTTTTAAATTACAAATAAATAAAATGTTTGAAACTACTGCATATTTAAATTTGTTGGGATTGTATAAGACACTGGTAATTTATTATTAAAATTTGTTGAGATTGTATAAGACACTGGTTATTTATTGCTTGGGACAGTCACTGACAATCATGTTTGTGAAAAATATAAAATGTTCTTTTGTTCTTTTTTACACTGAGTTATGAATATATATATATATATATATATATATATATATATATATATATATATATATATATATATATATATATATATATATATATATATATATATATATGAGCTTAAATTTAAACGTAAAATTATTGTAACATGGGAGACACCTAGCAAAAATATGTACTACAGATTATATAACAATGTCAGTAGGGAAAAAATTTGAAAACCTAGAGAGAGAGAGTCAGTCTAATACTATTGTAATACAGTCTATTGTAATACAGTCAAGAAGTGAAAGTGCTATCCAAATCTCAGGTTAACTCAGGAATGCTTAATTCTTTCATGTTTTGACTCCAAGTTTCCTGCAAAGCGATACAACACACTATACAGTAGACACACAGTTTCTCATGGCTTGGCTGGAGGGAGGTCTGGCAACATTTGTACATTTTCTTTACGGTTCTGTTGCAAGACCTCACGCCAGCCAAGCCAAAAGAAACAGTATATATGCTGCATGGTGTGTTGTGTTGTATCTCTCTGGGAAAGCCAAGAGTAGTCAAAACATTAGAGAAGTAGAGTACTGCTGGATCAATCCAATTTTCTACCACTTTCACTACACACAATGGCAGTTTTCTGGACAGTACTTCAGCCTATTAAATTATATATTTCCTGAAGAAATGGAGTAAAGTAGAAATAATTGATAAAAAAAAAAAAAAAAAAAAGTCACCTCTTGACTGTCTACGGTCTGTGAAGAATGTCCCCTTTGCATGTCTGAGTGGCCAGTGATTAAAAGATGGCAGGCAGGATGTGAAAAATTGAATTTTACATACTCAAACTAGAAACTTTACCATTAACTTGGACACAAACTTCACACATCGTTAACCCCTTCGCCGGATGTTAAAAAAAGCCTGCCTGTATGATATACTGGTGATAGTGCCGTGTGCCCGAGCGCGGGAAACTCTCGCCTTCGAAGAGGAAAGTGGACGCTTCTCTCTTCGGAGAAAAAGAGAGAGAGAGATGGGAACAGTATGCCATTGGGTAATTTTAGACACAAGGTGGGACGCATGTAGCTTATCTTTAGTGATTGGTGGAGACAAGGATGATGGGAGGAGCACTAGGATTTTAAGGACAGCATACAGTGTGTGTAGTTGGTATCCAACACATTATACGGGACAACTGAACTGAAGAAAGCTCAGAAAAGAAATATGACGCCTACGTAGGCGTCACCGTATATGCTACTGGGGCTTCATGACGCCTACATAAGCGTCACGGTATTGAAGGGGTTAAAAAGTCTGTCTGAATTATTCTCACGATTTCCTCAGGAGTTTAGATGTTACATGTCCACCTCATTCATCTTTATGCTGTTGGAATCAGATTTTACAGTGGTTTGGATGTTACTAGTCCACCTTATTCATCTTTATATATTGGAATTGGACTTTGCAGTGGAAAGGCATCTAACCTGGTTATCCTCATCCACCTTGCCCTCCTAATTGCCTGTGCCATTCAGAGACAAGAACAGAATGTTGCCACCTCTCCACTGACTTTTCATTCCTAGGCTCCTGCTCAAGTGACACTTAAGTATTAAAACAGCTCTGTATCGGTGGAACTCTCCGTGTCACTGCTGATTCCGCCAGCCAGACCCCCGGTTGCTGCTGCCTCCTTGCTGTGGGTCATGACTTTCCTCCAACCATCTGTGGAGAATTTTTGTTTTACATTTCAATTGACACCAATAACTAATTATAAAAACTGGTTACCTGGACTACACACTTTACTTTCTAAGAGGTAATATACTAACTAGTAGACTATATATTGATAAGTTTTATAATGAGTTAGCATATATTGCACAGACTATATATTGATAAGTTTTATAATGAGTTAGCATATATTGCACACATGGAAGTTTTATAATGAGTTGGTGAGAGCATGAGATCCCAGAAATCAATCCTCACCATCATCATAATCCTCTGTCTCTGAAGAGTCTTCTTCCAATGACAGATTCTCATACTGTACTCTGAGCCAGGGCCGGTGCCGTCTATCCTTGAACAAACTCATCCACTTCTCTGTCAAATAGTTCAAGGGATGCATTATTTCATCACAGGTTAAGATCAAGAAGTTGACAACAAATGAAGAAGGCAAGCCCACTAAATGCCATTCTCAACAATGAAGAACAACTTTATCAAGAATTCTGATTTGTCAATGTGAAGAAGTGATGAGTGACTGGCTTGTAAATATTCTGAGGGAATAATTTGTGGATTTTAAGTGAAATAAATGTCTAGCATTACCTTTCACAGCTTTCTTCAGGGTAATGGAGACTGAAATTCCCTGCACATTGACAACACATGACTGTGTGACAACCTTCTGACAGAGTTCTTCATCCACAACATAAAACTTGTCTCCCAAAACTGACCTGTTGAATAAAAAAAAGTCACGGAGGACCTTTTTCCTTAACATTCCACACAGGATACCAGGATACAAGGACAAGACTGACAGACAGCTCACCATATCCTCATTCACACTCTTAACCCCTTCAGTACCATGATACATTTCCACATTTATTCTCCTTACTATTAGTTGATTTTATACAGCTTCAGAAACTTGTGAGGATTATACTATCAAAGACTGTAGCCATTAATCTTCTGATCTCCAAAGACCCTTCCCAATGTTGATAAAATGATCTCGTAAAAATGTGTCCTAGTATGAAAGGGGTTAACTTTATTGGCACCTGGTGAAAGAGATAGTAGTATATATAGAATTCCTATCCCTATTTCCAATGTGTAATGATAACACAGAAAGGAGAGCTGAGCCTTACATGAAGATGAGATGAGTTGAGGAGACATGACACTTGTACTGCTCAACCCCAATCAAGTGAATGGAGATGTTAACTGTGTCATCTTTTTGGCTCCAAGTGGTGTCAGGGGCCAGCCTCTGTGTCACCCCATCAACGGCACTGAGTGGTGGCATTCCCAGGCGCTTCATGTTCAACACTTGGCTCTCTGAGGTGTGTCTTCTGTGGATGTCTTGATCTTTCTCCTTTAAATTCAAGCTTTCTTTGACTTCCTTACAGCTGGGTTGCTCTTCTAGGTTTGTCTTCATGTTACTATATTCCTCTTTGGTGTATTTGTTTTTCATATGTTGATTCACTGGATCAACACTTTTACCACTTAAAGTCTTATCACTAGCAACATTATTTTTACTTTCTTTTCCCTTTCTCTCTGAGACTTTGGGTGCATTTTCCTGCACCAAGTCAGATTCACATACTTTTGAAATGCATGAAGGGTTACTTTCCTTCTCATCTGGGTGTACAGTGGTTTCATTGTGTCTGAAATGGATTTCCTTCTGAAAAAAAAAAAAAAAAAAAAAAAAAAGTTTGAAGAAGCCATGACAGATAGCTACATAAGTACATATTTCAGTTTCCCACACACTGGGCATACTTCCTTTTTCAGTGGAGAGAGAGGAGAGGAGAGGGGGGACTTTCCACGATGCCTATCACATCAATATCTTTCACTGCTCCACATGGATGATGAATTGTACCTTCTTGGTGTCCAGCTGCTTCACGTCTGTGATCCCAAAGAAGAACTTTGTTAACTCCTCATCATCCAAGTCCGCAGTGATGAACAGCTCGGAAGTTTGATCGTCACCATTAGAGACATCCTGGAACACAACACACCTTATTATCCTTCAATTAGAGATTCTCCACATTCTGCCTGCTAGACCAACTCACATCATCATTATAAGGCCTTTATGATCACCATGAACCATATTTCCTAGATTAAATACATCATAATATTCAAATGCCATACAGTCATCCCTCATGTTCCACAGGCTTGATAACTGACACTGCAGATTTTAAAGATGTACATATTTGCTACACTTCAGCAAACACCCCTCTAGTACCTCTTTATATAATTAAGAAAAGCACCATGAACATTTACAATAAATACTTTTTTACATCTGAAAGCCAGTAAAAATAGTTTCTCTTTTAATCATAACTTATCCAAGATCTCTCCTCAAACCTACACTCTGACACCTCTACCAACAAAACATTTGTTCAAGTAACAGGGTGAAAATACAGTCTACAGCACAATCATGCTTCACTGACATGCTGTACCACATGAACAATAGTGACGCCACGTTAATAAGCACAGGACAGTAATACATGGATAAAAAGGAACATACTCTACATGAATGTGACTAAAGACTTAGCCTTGTCACATCACACAAGATTACTGAGAACCTGCATATCTTTTATCACTCTGCTTACCTCAGAATCCATGAAAGCAACACCTTGATGCACAAGATGTTTCCACACCTCCAGTGGTGTGTCGCCAGCATTCTCAGTCAACTCCACCACATGCAGCAGTCCACCATCATCCTTTACTTCCAGAGCCTGCAACATCAGACTTATTACATAATTGTTTATTCACTGTAAAGTCAGTCATGTCATGCATTACAATGACACAACATTTTCTATTAGGCATTGTTTTCTTTGAATAAACTAAAGGTATCTTCAAAGTATTCAGTTTATAAAAATACATTACTAATTCTTTAATCTACATGTACCATGCTGACATTCCTGACACTAGTCAATGTCAAATTCTCTTAGCAAAAAAAAAAACTGAAAAGAAGCTGCCTCACCTCACCTCACCCCAATGCTTGGGGGGGGGGTCATGAGAAATAGATATGCTTCTAATGGGCATCACAACTCTGTCTTCTCCCACAACAGACATAACAACTAACTGTTCCATATCCATTATGGGAAAAGCTGTGCCATCACCAACCTTGACTTTCCAGGAGTCTGTGAGATCCATAAGGTGTGTCATGGTCTGCATGGCAGGCTCGTTCAGGTAGGGTGGGATGGTGAGGTGGGCCAGGGTGCAGCGGATGGCCTGGGCCGGCATGTACTCCACCCATGCACGGGTACAAGCATGAATCTGAGCAAGTTATACTATTTAAGATAGCAATACGGTTGCACCACTAAAGCGACAGATATAACTTGTGCTTTGTTTATGTGAGGGGAAGATAGCAGAGGCCAGGGCACTAGAGAGAGAGCTTTGAGGAATGAAAGGTAATTTGTGCAAGAGTTGCATCCTTTACTATGCTTGCTTTAATGCTATTCTAACTTAATTCTGTGCACACTAACTCTGCACTGTAGTGGTAAGCAATAAACTTCTTGATTCCACTCGAGTATCGTGTTTAATTACCATCGGTTCTTGACACGTCAATTATTTCATCAGACATTCTTTAGATACTTGACATTTTAGAATTTAAGTAATGATTTACATTTTTGAAAACCTTAATGTAAGCAGGTGTGTCTGTTGTATCAATTCATGATAAGAGACCACTATGTATATGAGTAAGAAGCAACAATATTTCTCACCTGCTGTTGAGGGACCTTGATAGTCTCTCCATGGTCTACAAAAAAGACACTCACTATGCCATCACTCTCTGCAGCTTTCACTTTACCCCTGTAGTACCTGCCAACAAGTGCAGTGCCACATCAAATCAATAATAATATTAGCGTACAATGGAAAAAAGTACAAAGACAGTGAAATTGTAAATAAAACACATCATGATTATTTTCACTCATGGAAACATCACACAAAATTTTAAAACCTGACACATCATTTCCTACTCGCTTCTCACTAAAATGTGAATATGATTATCCTGTAGAAGTCTGGAAGTTTTACTGTAAACTATACGTGTTCTGTTTATGAACAACATATAAACATGTCAAAAAGAGCAACATATTTACTTACTTGTTATCTGTAAATTTGGCGATGCACAGAGAATCAATGGCAGGCTTGGCTGCCACAATGCCACCACCAGACTGCCTCTCACCCTCACAGGATTCCAGGTAGTCATGCAGCTTGTTGATTTCATCCTCTAAATTATCCAATCTGCAAAACACAACCAACAACTTTTCAGTTATTGTGATTTTGATTGGCAAAAGAACATTAAAACATTCTTTTTGTCAACCTTCACTGATATAGTATTAGTCATCAATCATAAAAAAAACTTACTCTTGAAGTTTGTCTTGCTGTACAACATAGAATTCCTTGGCAGAAACCAATTCAGTTACTTCCACTGTCACTTCAGTATTTAGAGGCAGCCTATTGTAAGACAGGTCAGGCCAAGCTTCAGTCTTTCCTGGGGAAGCGGATGGCAGGTGGTCTTTTGCTACATTAGCCAGAGGTGTCATGTTCACACTGTCCTTGTGATGAACAACACTATTACTGCATACTTCTTTATTTTCATTAGCTGTTTCACCTGTTTCCATTTTTCCATTTGTTAAAATATTACTGTTCAAGCCTTCCCTATTAATAACAGTACTCAGAATTTGCAACGCTTCATTACGAGCCTCTATCCAACACAGGCTCAGTGTGTCCTCATCCCTCATGGACACCCCAGCCATCATGCAAAGCTGCTCAAGATTTTTAATGTGATTGGGATTGTCCATTCCATACCTCTCTGTCAGTAGCTTCCCACGAAGTGATTTCTTCTGAGCACAAATATTGCCAATTGTGGACAATTCAATGAGAGGGTTCAGCCACAAAGTGTAACCCAAGGCCAAAACAATTGTACCCACAAATTTGCTCTTCTTATTTCTAGCAAAGATTTCCTCCACAAAGCTGTTAGCTTGGGATGTCCACTCTCTATCATTATCCTTAGGTTGAATGCAACACAAAAACACTTCAACAATAAGCTTGGGAACTGATGCAAAGTAAGGTGGAAGAACACACGCAGAACTTAACTCAATGATCATCTCTCTTCCTTCATCAATGAGAAACACATTCACCTGACAAGTGGCCTTGGAATAGTTCACTGACACCACCTGTCCTCTGCTCCACACACTCTTGTCTTGCAGTGCACACAGCATGCCCTTCCTGGCAACCTGCACTGGCTTACAGTGAGCAGGATCTGCATAATGCTGCTGTAAGGCTGATCTCAAAATGTGATAATGGTTGGAGAGATCAATCCTCTGCCCATCTGACTTTGCTTGGTACTCAGTGAGCCGCACAAAATATCTGGAAGCATTCACCACACTGACAACCTCGATGGTAACCTTACCAGTCTGTGGTACATCACGGGCTTGGTCACACAAGCTGATATCATGTTTAAGTCTACAAAAAGACTCGTCAAAACAGCTCCCACACGCCTTGAGGTGGCAGCACAGACAACTGTTATCTTTTGGATGTCCATTTTCTGTTGACAACAAATGCATCTTCATTTTCTCTGCAGCATTGCTACAAATTCTGTTCAATTCACCCCAAATTTTGGGACTTCTCTCTATTGAAGTTTTAGGCAAAATTATATATGATTCACAAAAAGATTTTTCTTCCACATCAAAAACAAACCTATCAATCATGAAACCATACCTTAGAGCAAAGGTATTCCAAGACAAGCCAACATGAGTGTGGAATATTGCCTGGGCATCAGAAATATCACATTGCAGAAGACCCTTTTCTGCCGGCTCACTTACAATCATAGTTATGCCCTGCATCACATGCCACTCATCAATACACTCTTTCAGTCTACTTTTATGAATCATGCTGTCCACAACTAAACAGTACACAGCAATGTTCTTCATCATTGAGTTCAGCAAGGCAGCAACATCATCATCCTTCACAAAGACAAGGCTCTTCTGGGAGGAAGCTGCTGCTATGAAATTCATAACCAGACTCAGAGATTCTGTTTCATCATCAACCCAGTGACAATGATTCTTTACTTTAGCAGCTATGGCAGCCTCAAAAGGTGTTGATATTATGACTGTTGGGTCCAGAAGAGGAAGGAGAACATCAGTTAATTGGCCCAGTAACTTAGTCCACCTGGAACTGACTACCACGACCTGTAGCTGCAGGTCTGCCCTACCACAGGCTTTCCTTTCATTTCCCCACATGGTTATAATCTCTTTGACTTCCAAAGAGAAATGCTCTAATACTACATCAGCATCATCAAAAACCAAGTGGCAACACCTTCTGAGGGAGGTGGTGGCTCCCTCAGTGCCTCCACCTCTACTCCACACTGTAGACTCTCCCGTCAGGAGGCGCATCAGGCAAGGGGCTGTGGTGAGCAGCACATCACACCCTCCAAGTAGCTGCTTACCTGTGCTGATCTCTTCCTCAGTTCCACATCCTCCCCAGGCTGTCATTACTTTAAGAGTGGAGTTGGCAGGTAAGAGACTGACAACATACTCTGCAGCACATTTGGCACTCTGCCATGAGCTGCACACCACCACCACCACTGGGCCAATGCCTGGAGAAAGGCGTCTACTCATGTGCTCATAAGTATCTAAAATAAGTGACAACAAGGGCACAACAAACCCCATGGTCTTCCCACTCAATTTCTCACCAACAATGACAGCTGAACATCCCCGGTTAATGGATGGCCATGTGTAGGCTTGCAGTCTGGTGGCATTCATTCCCCTCTCACTAAGAACACTGAGTATGTGAGGGTTAAGTGTTGCACTCATTATTACTTTGCTAGTCATGACTTCTTCCTCCAAGACTGGAGATTCACCTGCCATGAACACTCTACAGATCTTTACAATGTTTGTTGTGCTGTGAAGAGAGTCTTGCTTAATAACATTCTTGTAAATTTCATCTAGATCACAAGTACAATACTTTGTCAGAGTGTCACAAGAGTTTACCATGAAGAATGCATCACAAGCAGGCTTTGTTTCCTCTATGGATATGGCAGCATTTAGAGGTTCTGTATTTTTAGGCTGAATGCTCGCTTTGAGAATTTCTTTCCTAATTTCTGATCTTCTACTACTGGGTGTACTACCAGCTTTGAAAGGTGGTTGTTCATCAAACTCTAAAGAATTCTTTTTGTAAATGTTTTGTTCATTTTTTGCATTTACAGGATGATGCATCACCCCTACTAAGCTCCTGGAGGCCCAGCAGGGAATGTTGGAAAACCTGTGTCTCAAAGAGCTCAATGGAACATCTTTTGCACTAACACATACTTCAAATCTCTCAGGAAGAGGGGCTTCCTTCCCATCCTTGTATTCAACAGCTTGCTCACAATCCAAATTCTCCTTATCATCTATGCTCAGATCAGGCTTGAATTGCTTCTGGACTTCTAATACAGTGCAGACTTCATTCTTTAGCAACTCAATACTTTCTTTCTTTCTTAAGATTAATGAATGAGATTCTGGATTTGTTCTTAGACTTGAAAGCACTTCATCTCCTGCCAGAGTAGTATGCTTAGCTGACAGTCTCTTGAATAGTGGATTTGTTACTTCAGTAAAAGATGAATGACCAGAATTATTACTATAATTCAACTTAAACTTCTCTTCAGTATCTATCCTTGTATGAAGACTTTGTGGGTCATAAGTTAAAATGCTGGAGGAATATTTCACATCACTGTCACATTGATCAAAACCTTCAATATTACCAGCTCTGACCCGGTGATCCGAGTCTAGCAGTTTGTTATGGTTTGAAGAAGTTCCTTCAGTGACGCACAAGTCTGATCCTGACCCCACTGTGCCTGGCACTTGGCGAGCTACTGCCGTGTCCACATTCTTGATGGAGTCAGTTTCTGCCGACACACTTGTGTTCCTGAAAACAAATGAATCTCTGTAATACATATTAGTAATCAGGAGAAATAAGAGCAATTGCTGGTAAAATGTAACCAAAAGGCCTCTAAAAATGTGAAATATTCAAGTCACTGACATACCGTATGTTAAGATGTGTTCCACCACACTCCTTTTCCGTTTCATAAAAGAGCTGTGCAAATTGACAATCGGCAAGTAGCTGGGCAAGATCTAATGCCATCTTGCCATCTTCTGTTTGTATTAACTTATCATGAGATATTTTGGGCAAGATAGGCATCCACGTTTCTTCAGGGAGAATGATCCTCATTTTACCATGGGAATAGCCTGGAAGTTCAAGATTCCTGATGGTAAAGAGTGAAACTGAATTGGCTGGTGTTTGCAAGTAATATCACCAGAGTAGCCAGTTCATGATTAGAGACATGATACAGGAGGTTGGGGGGATAAGAAAAAGATATCAGGAATGAAAGAGGATAAGAGTTAATATTGCAACTGAAGATGAATGCAGTTTCAATTGAGTGGCATATTACTAGACATGGCAAACTGTTTAAATATCTGGAATAGAACATTTTTGTTAACGAAGAAACATATGTATAGAAGTGAAGTCCAGAAGCAATGAAGGAAGAAATTGACAGTTCTACAGTTCCTTTTTCCACCATTGATTCTAAACTGTCACTCATTCTTCCACTTGCCTTTCATGCTTCATTCTTCACAAACTTCACTGAACATCTATTCAAAAAATTTCCTCCACCTTCAAAACAGTAATGACTGGACTGCTGACTCAGGATAAAGCAAAGAATACAAAGATCATTTTACCCTCTTGGCTGAATCTTAATGGTGTGAATTCTACACAAGGCTTCTTGGAGGAGAGTAACTCAACATAATCTGTAGCTGAGGCATCCCAATGCTTACACCGTCTGTGGGAGAAACTAATACTCATGAACTACCATTCAGGGCCACAAATACACACCTACTGGTTTACTTTTATGAACAACCAAAATTAGCCAATCTTATACTATCTGCTTTGGCTGGTACATAAAATATGATTGTACTGAGGCACCCAACACAGATTGTAACTGCTTACTGGTAAAGGAAATAGTATTGTGTGAAATCATGATGCCTTGAGCTTCATGCAGATATCACCAGTAGTGTCGACCGGGGTAATTTGGACCAGGTTTTGACAAACTTTGATACTGTTTGATACTGTAAGATAAACTTACAAAAATTTTATGAAAACATAAGTAAGTTATTGCCTTTAAATCACTAAAAAAAAAAAAAAAAAAAAAAAAAAATCATTCATAGCAGATTCTTCAGCTTTGAAGTAATAAGTGTGGTTCACAGTTATCAAAAAAATGGGGTAATGTGAACCCCCCCACCGGGGTAAACAACCACCAATCAGGTAATTTGAACCACCCTTTATAAATGAAAAAAAAAAAAAAAAAAAAATAAATAAATAAATATATATATATATATATATATATATATATATATATATATATATATATATATATATATATATATATATATATATATATAAATGGATATAATTCCTCAAAAAAATTAAAAGTTATTTCATAAACATTGAGCCTTTCACATTCAAATTAACAAAGAAAGTGTATTCTGAATGTGAAAGGTACTTTTATAAGGTCCCTATGAAGTGATACATAAGCATATAATAAGCAATTATATGCATATATATTACTAATGGGCACTCCTAGCAGACGAAAGAAGATCAGCTGAGTAAAAACAGGGTATAGGCTCAGGGTGTCAAAAGACTGGTCACGTTAATTTTCCTTCCCACTCTACAGGCTAGCAAGCAACAGGGAGCTGATTTTTTTTTTATAAAAATACTGCTCATTGGTTTCCACATTCATTTTTCTGTAGATTATTGAGCTCGCTCGCTCGCTAGCCTGTAGAGAGTGTGAGCGGACAATTCCTAGCTTTTGAAGTCCTTTATAGGCTTATAGTCTTCATTAAAATTTCCTAAATTACCCTAATTATCCTAATAATCATTATTGGGTATATGATGAGTCTAAGCAATCCCCTTTATAAGCCAAAGATGGCACAGGGCAAAATATTAATGCATATTCTCAAAATATAAACAATTGCCCACTAAAAACTACCAGTTCGATTTCCCCCAGCCGCATTTTCCTTACCGGGGTAAATTAAACCAAAAAGTGAGCGTTAATTGTGAGAAAACAAAGCTGAATAAAGTATTGCTGATGAAATCATGTTAAAGTAGAGGTAAAACACACTATAATTATCAATTTGGAAGAGGATAGTTAGCTGCGTCTGACCGCCACAACAAAGTTCGCCAAAACCGCTGATTTGGTAAACAAACTTTGCCGCACTTTTTTTTTTTTGCTACGATTCAGTGCTTTCAGTCATATAATTGTAATTTCTTTCCTGTATCGATTTTTTTTCTATCAAACCTGCACAAGAAATGTGAAAATAGTTACTTTCTATCGTGAAATGCTCAAAACTTCAAAAAGAAATTTATATATGAATTTATTGTAAATAAGAATGAGGCGGTCCGAATTGTTCCGGTTTGTTGGACGGTCCGATTTTCCCCGGTCGACACTACACTCTGTGATTGTTTAACTTGGGTGTCTGCCTCATGAAGAGATATCAGCAGTGAGAAAATGTGGGCTTTGAAATTAGACTCCAAAATGGTCAAGATTCCACTCTTGCTAGTTTCACATGATAATTCATGACAGTTTAGCATTTGGAAAAGATTAAGAAATACCTTTATATGTAGGGTCAACATCCCCAACTTGAGAACTGATTCAGCTCCACACCAATAATGTAATCATTGTAATGGGATAATGAGATATAATGTACTACCACCATATTCATAGCTACATCAGAGAATGAAAATCTTTAACATACAAAAGAGTGATAGTCTGCACAAGTTCAGAACAAAATTTTACACTAATGACTGGCTCAAGAATACTAAACAGGATCTGTGACTTACTTTAAAGTCAATTTAAATTCTTGATTTATGAACACATACTGTAGGGAGATGGGCAGCACACCATGCAAGACAACTTTTCTGGCCTGGCAGGGAACACTGGTCCACTCCCCTTCATTGAGAGGTATGAGGGCCACCAGCTGCAATACCAAGCCAACCAAAACAAACAGTGTGGGATGAACATAGTTTGATGGTGCAAGTTCAGAGGAGACTGCTGTATAGAGCATAGAAATTCTATAAATACATGACAAGTAAATGAGAACTGGTACCCATGCCTCCAATGGACATCCTTGTCACCCTGTATGTCAAACATCACTCTATACTTCTATGATACAATAAAATCTCATCATAGCAAACCCTGTTATACTAACAGTTCCACACTTATCAAACACAATATGGTAATGTGACAGGAAGATTCAGGGGAGGGGGATGATGGGAGAAGGCTGAAGGGTTGTAACCAATGATTCATCTGACAGGCCTCCTTCGTGTCAGGATCTCACTGCCTCTACCTCAGTCTCGCAACAGCACTCCAAGTGAAAGATTCTCATGTTCATAACCAATCTCCCATTGAACAAAATGACATCTTTCTCCTCTTCTGCCTGCACTCTAACGTGGAAATTTTTTTTTTCGCTGACACAGACAGTGGATGTTATTACAGACAGGGAGCACATGACCACTGAGCAGGATGCAGCTCATGGAGAAGCAAAGGCTGAAGACAACTACACTTCATGGTATGACTACTGAAAGCTCAGGACAAGGAGTGTCTCTTTTTTATTTATCTTTATCACTGGTTACCCAGAGTTAGCTATCATGAGGGTTTACTGGAGGAAAAAAAAAACTAAATTTACTGATTACTTTGAGAACTTGTATAAGTAGTATCAGAATTCTAAATTAGAGTTTGAGTACAAGTATATCGAGTAAAGGTATGAGCATGTAGTCAGACCAAAATCTGCTCCAGTAGTACAGTATATTGTGAAGTTATGGTTGTAGGAAGATAAAAGACAGACAGGGGAAGGACAGGAAAGTCTATAAAACAGCAAATCAATTTCATATATTATCTACCATAAAAAAATTAAGAAAATAAATAAACAAAAATAAACAAGACTAACTCTCCTGAAAGCCAACCACACAGTTGTCACACTTACACTGGTTTGACACATGAAGCCATAATCAACAAGGAACACACTGGTCTTCTCCCCTTTGGCCTCAGGCAACTTCTCCACCTTCCCTCGTCTCCAACAGTCTTTGTAGCAAACCACCACAGGCTACAAGTAAATTGAAACAAGTGTTGCAACAGTACATGTACTTCCTTTTTATACAAGATGGGAACATTGGCCAGGGAAAAGAAAAAAAAAATGCAATAACAATATAAATAAAGCTGGAATAAAAAAAAAAGAGTACATTGAGGCGTGGATCCCTCAACAGGGTCAAAAAGAGTTAGCCAAAAGAACACAATAAATGCCTTGGTAAGGAAAGCCAGGAAATCACTAGACTGCCTGGAACAACAATAATTATGGTGTTACTCTCAACAGAAGCACTCCACTCACACCAAAGAAAGAAAAAATTAAGTCTAAGTGACCATGACAACATGGAGCAGGTGTTGAACAAGAAAAATGACCACAATACTATCTATACAAATGCATATCTTGGAGTGCTCAATAGAACACTTAATAGAGGCAAGTTCAGATTGTTCGCAGGACTATCTATAATGTGCACACATAGTAACACTCACATGGCCAATGGTGATGTGGGAAGCATGCTGGTAATTATAAAGCTGCCTGTTGTTGAAGTAATAATTCATTTGCTTTTCCATTTCCAAGAATTGTTGCAACTCTTCTGAACATGCATGGGAAGGAACCTCTCGCACCCATATGGTAGCCGCATCTTCCACCTGCAACAAACAAACTTATCACTGAAAGAGTCCGTGTCTCCATTCACCCATTCAATATAAAATAACCTATCTTAATAGTCAGAATTTGCTAAGAACCAAAAAGGAATCTTTTATTTCAAGCTATAACCGGGCCTTTATGGTAACAAAGAATCTTCTATGCTCTTTAAGTGTGTCACACTGAGTCTAATATGTGGGTTTTATAATGGTGTTTAGTCCTGAAAACATAAATGATATATTCTTAATACTTCTTTTCTTTGTTTTTGTTTGTGTCATGGTCTGGCTCATTCTAGAGTGTCTTAAAGGATAGCTCAGATCCTGTAGTGTGTTAGTATACTCTCCAAGAGAAAATGGCTAGACTTTTAAATGAACTTTTAATGAGTTTAGGTTTTAATGTACTTTTTAATAATAATATTTCTTCATGCATTCACTTCTGGTTCTAGATAAGTGTTGGATGCCTGAGAAGACAGTTTGTATTGCCTAATATTTTCTGATAGAAGTATAAAGTCAAAATGGGTTGACGCTTTTGCAGTTTCAAAGGCAAAAATGTTTTTGTACTTTTACCATACTAAATTAAGAGATTTCTTAGAAAATAGTTAAGCAAGAGATGCTTAGGTATTCTCGATGTTTGCTAAAGTATCCATCAAGTCCTAAAACATCAAGCATTTGGCCGTGGCTTTGTTTTTTCTAAAAGTAATTTTTTAAACTTATTTACGTATATTTGCCAAATCACCACTGTTCCCATTCCTCCTGATGACATCACAGGCTCACAGCCAAGGTAGTGACTCTTTAAAGCTCTGACCGGGCGTCTCTTCCAATGCCCGGTTAATCAATATTTTATCGAATGTTTAGTTATTTCAACATGTTTTCGTGTTTCTAGACTCAGATGTGTACATAGTGGAAGTAGAAGGAAGAAGGAAGGAGAAATAATAGAGGATGAAAAGCTGTAGCCAAACCGCAATACTTCAACTCTTTCATGTGTGTGGGACCGATGTGCTAGGTATTATTATGGCACATTATTATTACCAAAGGTCTATTGTGTATAAGTATATATATATATATATATATATATATATATATATATATATATATATATATATATATATATATGCATAGATCCACTGATATTTACTTTGAATAATTTCTTGCCAAAGCCGGATTCCCTTAGATTTCTTCCTGGCGAATATAATATTATGCACTCTGTATCCATTCCCTCTACACCAGGAAAAAGGCCAAGCGTCAAGATGTAACTCCACCGCAGGAAGGATCACTCACACCAGCCTGGCACAGTAAGGCGTCACGGCTGAGCTCTATTCACTCCCATCAGAGCTATTCGTTTTATTTGCATGCACAACACTCTAATTGTTATTGTTTCCATTATTTGGAGAACATCATCCATTATCTCAAGTATAATCTAAACGCCCACCACTTCCCTTTTCCCGCTAGTGCTCTCACATGCTTCACTAATGGAAGAAACTTCCCGAGCACTTTGTTCATTCACGCTGTACATGGAAGACAACCCGCCCAACACACTTGCAGTTGCTTTCCAACACTTACTAATTATTACGTAGTTATATCCCTGCTCCTACATCACTTGGACAATTATGTGCTTACCTGACAATCTAATGTACTGGAAGCTCAAGCCATGACCACGGCAGTCAGGAACTGCCAACCCACAGCCAGCCGCTGAAAACAAGATGGCAAGGCTCCGTCACCTCAGTGCTCACCTCACAAATCTGCAGATTCCTCCACCGGGGACGAGATGTCTCTGCCATGTCTCCAGGCCTCCAAGGAACATCAGTGGGAAGGTGGGCGATGCCAGGCGACGTCACTAATCGTTGTTAATAAAATATTTCACCAATGAATGTCAAATTTATAGGACCACTGTGAAGCATTACTTCTACCTAACGGGCGCTGCACTTGGCAAGACTGACGCAAGGCGCAACAGCAGGGAGCCACGTGTAAGGTTGATCACTATTAGTTAGCTCAACTTGTGCACGTTTGTTAGCTTGGATTGCTATGTCCTAAAATGTTCTTCTATCAAACTGTATAATTTGAATTACCAACTGTCACCTGTCTTAACGATAGTTGTTCCAATGAAAGTCAAGGATCTTCATTATAAAAAGAGTAAGCTAACTCGTCTTGACACTGTCTTCTATAAACACTGGGACGACACTGTCATTGATAGTCTATCTTATCTCAATTGACAACTGATAATCTCTCTCTCTCTCTCTCTCTCTCTCTCTCTCTCTCTCTCTCTCTCTCTCTCTCTCTTGCTTGATGTATTTCTTTCGATATTGTGGTTATTTGGCAAACTTTCTTTCATAATAATTCTATACATTTAAGAAACAATAATACATCTCAGCTTACTCGACGCAATCCTGAAGTTCACCGCCTTTCCTCCTGCTCGATCATGGCCTGGATGGGATACTATGGCCTACCGCGCTTGGGGTGAATAAAGATGTTGATCTGTCAAAAAAAAAAAAAAAAAAAGTTACAACACATAAATACATAGAGGGCACCAGTGAAGTAGGTGAGGTTGTGTTGATCTGACCAGCGCGTGTGTAGTGTCCCGTGGCTGGCACCGTGCCTATCCAGGGATAATGCTTATCGTAAAGTGTAAACCCACTATACATCTTTCACACCCAGAAAGCTGTGCCTGCCAGTCTCGCTGCCCCTAGGAGCTACCAAAGAGCATATGGGTATGTTAATTAATCGCCTCCATGTTGGCTTCTCACTACCGTAGTAAGCTTTCCTGACGACTGCAAGCGCCTAGGAAATTAGAGAGTACCTACGAGTGTGTGCAGCCCGGACCCCACTTCCATCCCTTTCTCTTCTCCACCATTACAATGACTATTTCGTTCCTGACTATGGCAGTCTTTGTACATGCATTTTTCTAACCCTCCATGGCCTTGACTCTCTGATGGACCCGATAGTATCTCCTATCGTTCTCAGAAACTCCACTTTTATAACTTCAAGGTTACTCAACAGTGCCAATATTAACAAAAACGTAATTGATGCTGTTGACTTCTTCTTTTCTCATGGTAATAGCATTTCTGCAACGAGTGAGCTGGTGGATGGGTGGTGTGATGCAGCAGCCTAGAAACGACATGTGCATAGTTCTGTTTGCGCTATAGTTATCCTTTATAGGTGTGTGTGTGTGTGTGTGTGTGTGTGTGTAGTGCTGTTCTTAAGTAAATGAAACAATATTAACAGAAGATTTTTTATTCGTTATTGAAAACTGGTATTACATTAAATGAAGTGAAACCAATACAAGTCAAAGACCCGACAACCATTGTTCTGTTTGTGCTGGAGGCCTCAGGAGGCGGCTGGCCAGGACGCTCACTTGTTGACTCGAGATTTAGCTCAGGAACGCACAAAGGTTTTCAGTGTTGCCAGATCTTGCTGGTGGTGCCAGAGTGGAACGGCAGTTGTGATTCTTAGTAAGAGGATGACATTACAAGGGAATGTCTTTTACCGTTTTTACGTAACCGTCAAGTTTTCCTAAATCATCTCAGACCGAACACATCAGGCTGGGCAGGACAACACTTCACGCTTCCGCCTCTGGCACCGCCGCGTCAGCGCGAGACTATTTTTATATATATTTTTTTTTATTTCTGTATTCACACCACGTTTGAGAACAACACGGACATAAGTAACAAGAAAGTGTAGCCTTATATCACCAATGGCTGAAAGGAACACTATATATATTTTTTTCGTCTCGGTTACTTGGACATCATCAAGTACTTCATGCACAGGGGAACCACCGGTTCGCGTGGGCGGCGCCGCGCCGGGGCGATAGGCGGCCGCCAGCACGCTGCCCGGCGGTGACACGTTATCAATATGGCTCAAGAGGCTTTAAGTATATGTAATTCATATTAACTTCCTTGTATTGAATTATGTCTAAGAGACTTTAATATAACGGTTTAACACCTATGTATATATATATGATCTGGAAGGGGAAACACACCGCGGAGGGGGGCACGGAGCAGCGCGACACGGGCGGGGAGGTGGACCACAGCCACTCACTCCTCCAGATTTTACCGACTAACTAAACGGCGGCGAGACTCAAACACGTCTTGGCGCCTCAGGGCGTCGCGCTCCTCCCGCCTGGCGCTGCACCTCAAAACGGTGTTTCCGAGAGTGTTACGCCTTCCAGCAAGATTAACAACAGCTATTACCACTTTCACTGCTGATGGACTTTCAGAAAATAAGCATTTAGTGTTACACTTTAACATATACTGTATAAAGATATTTTCAAAAGGATATGGAGCATAGAGGACCATTTCAAAAGTTGGAAAGATGTGTAGAGTAAAAAGATTGTGCAAAATTGTCTTTGCAGAAGTCTGAAGGTAAGAGTGCGGCCTAGCTTCCCTGGGATGCCTCGTGTCTTGGCTGGGGATGTGCAGAACAAACGGATGGCTCACAACAAGCTTCGGGATTCATCTACACCAAATAATAACATCTGTGTTCATTGACTACTTTGACTCTTTCCTAGCTGCACATCTCCCAGTTTATTTTGATTTTTCATGAGATCCTGACTGAAGGTCTTGAAACTTAGTGATAAACAAACTGCTATGAAGTGCTGGAGATTTGTACCACACATTCTTACAAGCAGTAAATACATGAATGCGGATCTGACCTTTAACGAAATCGCAACTGACTTGCTCGTTCAGAGGTTCCGGGGACCAGCGGCAGACAGCCCCGGGTCGCGGCGGCCAGCAGGCAAGCGAGGGATGTCGCTTGGGGGATGGCACGCTGGGATTGGTTCAGCGAGATCTATTGCCTCAGATGCTGCTCGTGTGACACGTTACACCGATGTATCAGGTAATGGGTGGCAGAGAACCTTACAGGGAAAGCATACGGGTCTTGACAGCACTAAGGCAAAGGGTCCAGTGTATTCTCGTGAACCAAGCGCGACCCGGCGGCAGCGGCAGCAGCAGTGGTCCCGCCTCACCCTAGGGCGGCAAGCATCCACAAGAGAAACAAAATTACAAGAAATTAAATACAGATCGTCGCTGACAATATACAATCTTTCACTGGAATGAAACCTTAGTGGTCCGAACATGGAGAAGAAGAGGGAAAGGTAGAGTGGATAGTCTCAGCGGGCAGACACCTCCCTCAATCGTGGGGAAGTGTGCACAGCTAGACGTCTCCGAGCTCAAGAGGTGGCCATCATTATGCTCACAACCCGACACGTTTAAGATATAAAACCAGACGCCAGACCGGGCTGGCCGCGCCCAGCCCAGCCGCCGCAGCAACACAAACAAACTAAGGCTAAAATAGTCCAGGAGTAGAAGGGGGAAAAGAAGCTATCATTACGGGACTTGCACTTTCCTCCATCTCAGCCATCGTCTGCCTACTGATTCCTTCTCGAGCACTCGTCTCTTACCTTCCTGCACACCTTACAAACTAGCGGACGACCATTAGTAGAATCTGGAAACCTCTCATGCACACAACAGCGAGACGCTGCACGGTGAGCAAAACCTTCCCCTAGTGGTGCCGCAGCCCTTCAGGGGACACTCGCTCCTGCCATCGCTAAAACACAAAGACAAAAGAAAACCACCAATCCTGACCTGGCGAGAATACCAAACTTAGCCAATCAATGCTGTCTCCTCCTCCAACACAACCTCCACCTAAAAGACTCCCACAACAAATCTTTCATCTTCTTCTCCTTCTTCTCCTTCGGTGGCTTAGCGCGGCCCCTCATGGAACTAACTGGTGGTGGTGGTGCTGTTGGCGCCGAGGGTGCGATTCACGAAGTGGCGGACACGGAGCTTCTGCAACTTGAGGGCCTTCATGCCGATGGAAGCGATCTCAGCCAGTGGGTTGGCACCTACCACACCGCCTGCACCACTGTGGAGGGCGAGGGGCGTCAGTATGGCAGGACTGGGAGTGTGTGGGCGGTGAGGGGGAGGCAGTGGTGACGAATTGTGACAGTAAAGTGTGTGGAAGGTGATTCTTAGGGATGGTAGGTGATGGCAGGTGTGATCATAGTTAATGGGATGATTCTAATAGCGATGGACGGAGATAAAAGGTGACGGACGAGTGAGGAGGGGATAGAAATGATGATGAAAGAGAATGGGTATAGTTACAATGGTGATGTGTTATGATGGGTGGTGATGATAATCATGATAGAGATCGTAATAATGAAGGAGGTGATAGGTGATATGTGGTGTTCTGTGTTCTGTTACACACACACACACACACACACACACACACACACACACACACACACACACACACACACACAGAAAACGTTACCATAAGCTATAAGGAAAACACTAAAAGAAAGACAGGATCCTAGTGTTATTAATGTGTAGCAAACGAGGAGAATGGCTGAAGAGGACTTGCGTGAAGAGCAAACCTAGCGCCAGGAGAACGCAGGAAGGAGCTTAACAGAAGGAGAGGCAATCAGGAAGTACTGCAATACACTCATGTGAGGAGAGCAATGGATCAGCTGGTAACATCACTACCAGAGGAAATGATGTGAACAATCAACATACAAAAATAAGAATACAGTATAATGATTTTTTGTTGAGAGATCCAGCATTATTAACTTAAATAAGGCTCGTATTCTCAAACACTTCTGCGCTTCATCTCCCCTATTTCGAAAGACTTTATCTAAATTTACAAGCGTTTTTAAGGTGTTTTTACAGATCTAGAGACAGAGTGACCAGATATCTAAATTATTAACCGGGGAAACATTCTTAAAAACCGCGCTAATCATCTCTGTGGCCTTGAAAAAAGTCGTGGTGAGAGAGCAAAGTGTTTCTGAATACGGGCCTTACCTGGAAAACACACACACACACACACACACACACACACACACACACACACACACACACACACACACACACACACACACACACACACACACACACACACACATGACTTACACTGCTTGCTCCAGGGGCGGTGCAAGGTAGTGTGAAGGAGGAGCATTTTAGTGTGAACTGAGGAGAAGGCATGACAATTAACAGGGCGGAACACTCCACCGCAGCGCAACGCCAAACTCATAACTGAAACAAACTCATGGTGCACGAAACAAAAGGAATACAGATACATAAAAAATAAAAGAAAAACAATTAACGACAACACAGGAAAAAATCCTTTGTAATATTAAATAAAATCTTTCCGTGAGACTAAAAATAAAAAAGAAGAAGAAAAAAAATCAATTAGAAAACAAAGTCACGACTGCGTTGCTTGTTTACTTACTTGAAGAGAGAGAGAGAGAGAGAGAGAGAGAGAGAGAGAGAGAGAGAGAGAGAGAGAGAGAGAGAGAGTATAAACAGTAGTAGTACTAATAATGACAAAAGAAGCGGTTGTGATAGTAGTCATAGTAACAGCAGTGGTAAGTGGAGGAGGAGGATGATAGTCTTACGGTTGCGCCTCCTCATCGGTGCCGTGTCGTGCCAGCGCAAGCAAGATCATGGTTAGCTCCTTCTTGTTGATCTTGCCGTCCTTGTTGAAGTCGCAGCCTCGCATGATGGCATCCTGGAACTCCTGCAGGTCCAGCGCATCGTAGTCCTGCGGATTCAGGATTAAGATCAAGGAAGGGAGGAAGGAAAGAAGTCCCTCTCGTGCTCCCTTCACTCCTTTCCCACGACGCTACAGGAATAATATTGCAAATTTCTCATATTTTCAAAGACTTTTTCAAATTTCAGCATGTATTCGTTTGGCAATTTCGTTTTCTTTACGGAGTGTTCAGAGAAGAAAAATAGAAAGGTATTTAAATTCTGCAGCTACTAAAAGAGCGGGCCGGGGGTTAAAATACTCGCTACTTGGGACTCCTACACATTTATTACTCTCACTCTTTCACTCTTGTACACTCATAAGCTGCTCCATCACTACGCAAAGCTCAACGCTGCTACGCTATCAAATTATTACTGGGGGTGTAAAGTTTGCGCTCAAGTAAAGTAGGGAAAGGTAAAATTGATAATAAAAACATGATAACTACATAAACTACTTAAAAAATGCTAGAAAAGGAATAAAAAACGAAGCTAATGAGTCTTTTGTGGCTTCTAACATCAAAAAGGTTTAAAGGAAAAGAGGTTTAGAATATTCTTTTTATATGGTAAAGATTAAGGTGGGAAAATAAACAGTGTGGTTAAAAAGTGCCAATAAGATTACCGCTAATAAAGTGAAGTTATGAAAGGTAAAAGTAACGTGCCTCGCTCATTGTTCCCTGGTCCGCTTTTCCTTTTGAATAGCTAGCTCTCTCATCAACTGTCAACCTCCATGTAAATAATGACTCCTCTGCTAAGTATATCTAGAAAAATGTGTAGCGTGGGTAGTAGGGTAACACAAGTATTCCTCTGCATCAACTTGTGTTTCTTTACCACCCACTGTACACATCCTCTGCTAACCTCACACTGGTAAACTCTTTCCACGTGATAAACTCTTCCCACATCGCCACGCTCTCCATGACAGCAGATGAACTTCCACTAGAGCAGAGGAAGCGAGATTAACCTTATAAATATTATCTCCTCTGCTAACCTCACACTGCTAACCTCCCTCCATGTGATAAACTCCTCACACATCGCCACAATTTCCTTGCATGACCTGACAGTTGATGTATTTCCACCTGAGCAGAGGACGTGAGCTTAACCCCTTCAATACTGAGACGCATTTTTACCACGAGTTTTGGGTGTGAATAAACGATTCTATTTACACTAGCAGGGTTCCATGGAGGTCAGAGCATTAGTGGCTCAGAATCTCCACTATTCTAATTCCCACATGAGTTTCTGAAGCTGTATAAAATCACCTAATAGTAACCAGAATAGATATGAAGAAGTGTCGTGGTACTGAAGGGATTAAAGACAAATTTAGCTGCAGCCGCAAGAAAATGGTGAAGGTTGACAGTTTTGAATTTTTGTGGATTGCTCATAAACTTTCGGAGTCTTAAGAGATGAAGGTCCATACTATCAAATAGTTCATTCTCTACAGTCTTAGTACGTAGAGATTTGTGAGAACTAGGAGGAGGTAGAGGTTGATCTACAAGTACAGGGCTTCGGTTATTACTCTAAAATTTGGCGTCTTTTCATAGCGTCTCATTATTTGGAAATGTTCAATATCTCAGACGGCTTTTAGCGGGATTATCTCAAGCGAAATTTAGTTTTGAGGCTACTAATAATGTGGAAACGTCGCTCCTTAATTTTTTTTTTCGCCTTTGTAAACAACGACGAATACATAAACTAACCAAATGAATTCCGTTATAATCATTTTTTTTATTATGGTTTGTTTTAGGATAGTTTAGATTTATAATACAACACTGTAGCCAACGCTAACATCACCATCACCCCAAGCACCATCACCACCATCACACCCACCATCTCACACACACATACACACACACACACACACACACACACACACACACACACACACACACACACACACACACACACACACACACACACACACACACACGTACCACTATTAACACTAATAACAACAACACTAACAACACTAACGACAACACTAACAAACAACATATAAACGAACAAACAACATTAACACCAAGGGCATTCAATACAAGATGTACAACTAAAGAGAGACAACATCTGTCCATCAAAAAGTAAGTAAAAGGACACCCACTGTGTATCCTACCTTCTTCACCAGCTCCAACAGGTCCTTCAGGAAGCCATTCAGTTCCTCGTTCTCGATGGTACCGTTGTTATCCTGCCCAGGAAGACACACCGTTAGCGCCCCGTGCCAGAGAGCGGCTCCGGGGGACAGAGGAAGGCTGAGGAGGAGGGTTAGTGATGGGCGGACAGGAACAGGTACAGGCGAGGAAGGCCGCCGGACAGACAGACAAGACAAGGCAGGCTGACGTGGGAGGAACACCAGGGCGAGACTGACAGACGAGACTGAGGCAGAAAAGTATTCAGGCACAGACAGACAGACAGACAGACAGACAGACAGGCAGACAGAGACAAGGCTAATGCTGCCACAGAATAGAAAATTAAATAGTCCATGAGAGAGAGAGAGAGAGAGAGAGAGAGAGAGAGAGAGAGAGAGAGAGAGAGAGAGAGAGAGAGAGAGAGAGAGAGAGAGTGTGTTTTGGCAACCAAGACAGTCCAGTGAAGTGACGGAGACGAGGCAGGTTAAGAAAACTGCCGCCACTGAGACAGGCAGGCAGGCAGACAGACAGACAGTCGGGACTGACTGATGAGTGCAGGTGCAGGCCAAGAGCAGGATGGATGGGTGAATGTCTCATACACCCACACCCTCACACACGCACACACACACACTCAGTATCGCATGACATGAAGTACGGTATAATGTGCAAACATTCATATATACACACATTATTGACAAACATCTATATCAGTGATCTCAATACAGCAGGAGTGATTCATTAGGCTCCTCATGATAGCGGCACTATGGCATCATGGAGAGTGCCACCAGCTGCAGAAGACGGCGGCGACAGCGGCGGCGACTCACCCTGTCGTAGAGGGCGAAGACTCTCTCGATGTCCTCCTTGGTGAGCTTGGAGGCGCCCTGCGGAGAGGCGGACCGTTCACTTTCTATAAAGATACACTTGACAGCATATACGTATCATTACAATCATGTATTACAGTGTCTATTTACACCATATAATTTTGTACACATTATATCATGTTTATATACAAAACAAACCTTTCACACTCTAGGAACAGCCTCTAAGGAACACTAGATAAACACATGTAACAGGTTAGCCGCTCTACCAGTCTTTGCGGCAACAGCACCGCGTCTAGCACCCTCTGACCTTCTGGCTGCTAGTGGGTTAGGGACCGGCGTGCCCAGTGCGTGGGGCGAGGCGGTATGTGTGGAACAGACAGACACTGAG
>NC_059289.1:10970925-10975925 GCF_017591435.1 Portunus trituberculatus | reverse complement strand
GTCCTTTTATTACCTGGCTCACCTTAAATACCGAACGGCACAGGAAATTTTCTTTGACTGGCAACAATCTGAAAAATAAGTCAGTCTTAGTGACCTGAACATGCACACCTGCACTAATTAATATGATACCTTCAAGTACTGTGAAACGTGACACGTGACATTAACTTTAAATGTATCTTGTACTAAGAAAAAATGTGTAAAGGCTGTTAATATAAAAGATGTGTTTGCTATAGATTAATTATTACACTTCTGCATGCAAAGGGAAGTTAATATTTTTAGGGATGATAATGAAGAAAACATTATATTACATTATGCTTGTGTTAAAGACAAATGTATAGGGGACATTTCTCTACCCATCTATCTATCCATCTATCTATCAATGTCTCTGTCTATTTATCCCCTGAGTACCTACCCAAAACCCTCAACACACGCATGATATACATATGGACACAATAACGTATCACATTCCCTTACAAAAACCCACCGAAGAAAGCTGAACGGCCAAAGGTCTTGACAATCTAATAAAGACAAATTTCTATAAAGAAACCTTGGTGGAATTCTGGATCCCCTCGAGGCATGGCAGCCACACTGAAGGTACTGGCGGAGAGCTGTGGTGGGGAAGACTGAGGCTGAGTAGGGAAGATTAGAGTTAAGGACGAGAGTTAGGATTGACGAACAGCCTTCAAGTAACGTAAAAGTAAAGGGAAGGAAAGATACACGTAAACAGTTCAAAATTCTTCAGTAAGTTAAGTCAGGGATTGGGTTAGTCTGTGCTGAAGAAAGACGAAAGTAAATATTGACTTATGTCGAAGGGTCTCGGGATGAGGCCCTGAGACAATTGAGATACGAGGAATCCTAGAGCACCAGGAATCCAACAGGTACACTAGAACAAAAGGCACTGGGGGACACAAGAACTTAAAATCCAAGGCAGCAGAGGTAATAGGCACCCAGGGGACACCGACGACCTGAGAAGCATGGGGGATCCGAGATTCTGGGGCCACGGGGGATCCAAGAGGCAGAGGGTCCTGACAGAATGTATTAGTTTCACTTACTTGGCCATTTCAGACAGCTGGAGTTTTCCATCTTTGTTCTGGTCGAAGACTTGAAGCTGAAAAAAGAGAAGGGTAGTAAGGTGTCAGGAGGTGGCAGGGAGAGACGAGGCACGGAAACACACACTTTCAAATCTACACTGACTCGTCTTCACGTTGACTCTCCTGAAACACTGCCCATAGGTGGACAAGTGGTGGAGTGGAAGAGAGGTGAGGGAAGGGAGTGAAAAGTGCCCAGGGAAAGGGAACAATAGGGAGGAAGATAGAGTGGAGAGATAAGTGTGTATGAGGAATTAGAGAATTAGTATGCAGAGGAGTGAGAACAGACACAAAACCATTCTGAGGCTAATGGAGTAAGGAACAAGGCAGGCAGGAAGAGGGAGGTGGGAAGGGTGGGGGGATGTGAGGACAAGTGAAGGAGAGTGAGGGTGAGGGTGAGGGTGAGTGAGGGAGGCATGCAGACCCACCATGGTGTCGGTGTACTCGATGAGTTTGTCCTCGGAAACATCCTGGTCCTTTTTGGCTTCCTTGAGTAGGTCTCGCAGGAAGTTCTGGCGGGAGAGTAAAAATTAGTGTGACCTGGAAAGAGGACAGAGGGAAGGATGAGGTGATGAGGGGAGAGGGTGGGGTGACGAGGATAGGGATTGGGTGACGAGGGTAGGGGATGGGATGATGAGGAAGTGAGGGTAGTGGCGGACAGGAGAAGGGTTAACAGGAAGGCGGAGATGGGAAGAGGCACTGGGAGAAAGGATGTGATGGTGCATATTGACAAATATTAAATACTTTATAGTTTATGGAACCAATACACGGAACATTTTATTTCGGCTCATTTGTAATCTGCTGAAGCCGAAAACTTAATAAAATAACGAATTTTGAAAAATGTTGTGAGTAAAAAGGCAGATTTCCTGTCCTCGTGCTGGTGGCGGCGGCAGCGGCGGCGACGCAGCGAATCTGCTCTCATGTCGGAGACTCATCGCAGCGAGATCTGGAGCGCGTGGCGGAATCCTGTGGTGGCGACGCGCGGTGTGGCGGTGTGGCATTGCGTGTTACTTACTGGTAATGACATGCAGCTCTTTCGAGGAGAGATACTCTCGGCAAAATGAAAGAAGACTAAACATGATATGGATCCCGAATGGATGGTAAGGCGGGGCCTGATGGAGACAATGAGGTACAAACGTCGGTGGCGGAGAGTAACTCTGGGTGTTGGTGATCCGCAATGAACGCGTCAAGCAGCTGTCTGCCGCCACACAACGCAATGGTGTTGCCGAGTCTCTGATTCACACCCCTTGAAGACCATAACTGTGTTACGAGGCCATCAGGCTCCCGAGACGAGCCAGCGGTCAGGGCTGCGGCCAGGCACCGCGCGCTCCCTACGACCCTCTGACACTGAGTCCCCACCATTTAGTGGCGCAGGATGAGGAGGGATAACAATTTAGTGTCAAGTGTAGTGTTGATAGATGAAAACGAGGCAGCCGACAGACAGTGCTTACTGTAGTGCCTTCAACTGGGCAGTCGAATCAGATCCCACGTCAAGGACTCATGGTACAGGTAGTGTGACCTGTTTGCTGCAACAGCCGCGGGAACAATCTTTATGCACACTCGGGAAAACACGTCACTTTGCTACCAACTACATCTTACTAATGCTGTTGTGAGTTGCGAGAGCAGCTGGGTAAATGAACAACGTATGTAATCTGTTCACTATCCTGGAGTTTGTAATCTACGGTATGCTACACATCACGGCTGCTAAGCGCTGACACATCCAAGCTTTTCGCAAACAATCACGCCTACCGTGCCTCTGTGTCATGCAATCGTAAATTTACAATATAAAGCTTGTTTTAACATAACAAAAGAAGAAAAAAAAAATCCGGTGCACCGCAGCCAGTTTCACCGACTGAACGCGACACCGCGAGACTCTTAGCGTTTTCTCGTGAACACAGGCGTGGCACAGCAGTTAGAACCCCTGGTGGCTGCACGAAGGCCGGTCATGGGGAGAGTGGGCGGCGCGCCAAGTGGGGGTACAAGTACACTAGGCTACATAGGGCTGGAACGTCGCTAGCGTGTTGGTGGCAAGCGGTGGTGACGCGAGCGTCTTGATTAATGGTGTACATACAGTATGGACACAGGTAATTATGTACACATGTGCAGTGGTGAGTATTGACGGTGATGCAACACATTTGTACAAAAAGCAAGAAAATATAGTATCACATTCAGATATTTTTTCCAATAGATATAAGCAAGACCGAAGAAATGTCCATTATCATGAGCATGCGTTTCTGTAATCAAGCATTAGTTCTTTGTCGGATGCAAGAAAAAAAAAAGATATATATATATATATATATATATATATATATATATATATATATATATATATATATATATATATATATATATAAAATCGAAGTGGCAAATGTAATTACCGAGAAAGAATTCTGTCAATAAGCGAAAGATCAACTGAGTTTGCTGTGTTATGGAAGGAAACCCCTAACAATGGTAGCAATGGCGGCGGTCCACACACACCAGCACACTGCCAAGAAAGCGTTAAGCGTAAATTTGAAAAAAAAAGTGGAATAAAGAATAAAAATACGGAATGTGAAGGAGTGGCAGACAGGTGCTGGGTAGGGAGTGAAAGCCTTGAGAGAAGCCTGTCTTGGGTGGAGCATCTTTAGTGTCAGGGGGCGAGTGCCCGCTCTGGGCTGGACCAGAGCAGCCAGACACACTGCTCTGGCCGCGCGGTGGGCCAATGACGACCACAGACAATTCTAAGCTCAAGACGGAGGCAGCACGGATGCTAGCATGGTGGTGAGCCAAGCAGAGCCTCAACAAGTGTTCTGGGAGACGCCTGGCCTACTGTTACTGTATTGTGTAGACTCGATGTCGCTCGAGATTTCAACAGACTCTTAAAAAGCTGAATGCAATGCGTTGTTGCTCTGATAATTTATTCCCATGAACAACACTTCTTGTTTCCTACAATCACTGTCACATTTTTATATTGAAATTGACGGAAATTTTCTCCTGTCTCCTTCCTTCACACTCATTGTTGTCATTCAAATCTCCAAGTCTAGAGTGGCCCTCACACTGATCTAAACATATTCATGATATGGATGTTCTAGAAATGACCTTCTATGCTGGTGATTGGATACAATGGAGTCTCAAGTCATCGGCGGGTGTGTGGTGAAGGGTGGGCAGACAGTCACCGTAGAGCCGCGAGGTGAATGATACGTGAGCCGATTCCTTATCTTTCTAAGGAATCCCGGCGTGTTCATGACAGCTGGTTGGATGGCACGAATTTACAATCTACCACGACTGATTAACAAACAAAGTGCTTGGAGCATCAGGCAACAACCTGCTGGCCGCCTCATATAAATATTCTGGCAGAATTCGGAAGAGTACACAGTGCATGACATGTAGATAACACCAGGGAGTTTTTGTCCTTCGCAGTGTCCTGGCCATCAAATGGCAACGACCGTCAGACGATGCCTAAAGACAAAAGTCACGCTGCATGAGGCCAAGCTATCCAAATGGACGCCGGTGACGAATACTACTGTGCATCACTCCATAGGGACACTGCAGGTAGGTGCCACGCATCAGCTCGCTGTTTGAACCGCGTCGCCGCCGCGGCCCGCCACTGGGAGCCGCTGCAAGGGACGGCGCTGGCCATCCCGCTTCATATCTCTTACATTATTCAGAGGAAAATCGATACCTACAAGACAACAAAATTAATTACAAAATCACTGACTACCCACTTTCACTTCAAAGATCTATCAGCACTACCACTACGGCCTGCCAATCTATAGCAGCCCAAACTACGCAGGCCCATCAGATCTTCTACATAGCAACTGTACTTCTACCTACAACATTAACACTCATTAAGAAGACTAAACAAATCTTTATTGTTAATTTCATGTGTGCCTTGCAATTAATGACTTTGCCGGGTTAGCAAAGTTGTCATCT
>NC_059289.1:10908425-10968425 GCF_017591435.1 Portunus trituberculatus | reverse complement strand
AACAAGGTCACAACTCCTCGATTTACATCCCGTACCTACTCACTGCTAGGTGAACATGGGCTATACGTGAAAGGAGACACACCCAAATATCTCCACTGGTCTGGGGAATCGAACCCCGGTCCTCTGGCTTGTGAAGCCAGCGCTCTAACCACTGAGCTACCGGGCGTGTATGTGTGTGTGTGTGTGTGTGTGTGTGTGTGTGTGTGTGTGTGTGTGTGTGTGTGCAGTAGTAGTAATAGTGGTGGTAATAGTAGTAGTAGTAGTAGTAGTAGTAGTAGTAGTAGTAGTAGTAGTAGTAGTAGTAGTAGTAGTAGTAGTAATAGTAGTTTTAGTAGTAATAATAGTATTAGTAGTAGTGGTAGTATTGGTGATTGAAATAGTAGTAGTAGAGTAGTAGTAGTAATAGTAGTAGTAGTAGTAGTAACAGTAGTAGTAGTGGCAGCAGCAGTAGTAGCAGTGGCAGCAGCAGGAGGGGAACAGAAGTATACAGAGACAGAAGACCTACGAAGGGTGTGGAGTGTGAGGATATGTCGAGGCCTTGGGAGGGGAGAGTTGCCACGACGCCGCTGATGGACTGCCTGGAAGAGAGGGAAGCTCACGGTGTTAGTGGGGACATGGACCGCACATTCAGCACTGACGGAGGGTATCTGTCTGTCTGTCTGTCTGTATGTATGTATGTAGGTCTGTCTGTCCGTATGTATGTATGTCTGTATGTAGGTCTGTCTGTCCGTCGGTATCAGGTATGCAAAAAAATACATATAAAAAGAGAGAAAAAAGTTTCGTTCGCTTTTTTTTTTCTGTTTGTGGAATTGTATTTGTGTATGTATGTATATTTTTTTTATTTATTTATTTTTCAATACTTTTTCTTTTTGGAATTTAATTTACTTGATGTTTTGTCTCTACTGGCTATGTATGCATGTATGTATGTATGTATGTGTGTATGCAAGTATGCGTGTGCAACGTATGTATTACCATTTATTAGTTTTCCCAATGTTTTTTTTTATATGAATGTGCATTGTTGTTGTTATTGTTACTATTATTATTATTATTATTATTATTATTATTATTATTATTATTATTATTATTATTATTATTATTACTGTTGTTATCATTATTAACCCAGTCGTTTATGCGTGATCCTATTGTGTGTGTGTGTGTGTGTGTGTGTGTGTGTGTGTGTGTGTGTGTGTGTGTGTGTGTGTGTGTCCTTGGTGATGGTCTGGCATTCGTCTGTGCGTGCGTCTGTCCGTGTTCCTCCGTCTCTTCACCCTCACGGTAATCCTCTTATCCTTTCCTTATATCCTTCCTCATTTCTTTTGTTATTCTGCACCTCACCTCTATTCCCCTTCCTTCCTTCCTTCCCCTCGTCCCCTGCCAATCACCTCTATTCTTCTTCCTTTCCTACTCCTATTTCCTTCTTCTCTTCTGCAGTATAATATATCCTTCCTTCTCCTTTGTCCTTCACTGCCTCTCTTACTTCTTATCTCGCCCTTCCGTCCATCTTCCTCCTCTGCACACACTCTCCCATGTTTTTCTCTCGCGTTTCTATTCTCCCCCACTTTCTCTCCCAGTGACAACCTTCTCTTTTCCTTCTTCCTCTATTCCCTCGCTCTCCAACTCTCCTTCTCCACCTTTGCCTCCATTTGCCTTTCCAATCTCCCCATCATCACTTCTTGTACACAATCATCATTTTTACTAACTTGTCCTCATTTTTCAGCTTTCTTTCTCTCATACTTCTCTTTTACCCCATCCATCTTTTTCTTTTCGTTCCTTCGTCTAATCCTTTCCCCCTTTCTCTTCCTGCATTCCTCCATTCATCTTTTATACTTTTCTCTTTCCCGTCTTTCTTCTTGTGTCTTTCCTTCTTCTCTCCCATGGGCTTCTTTCTCTCTTCTTATATCTCTCACATTTTCGTGTTTTTCTCTTTTTTCCTAGTCTCCTTCCTAACTTCCATTCCTCTTATTCTATTCTCTCATCTATCCTACACACATCCCTTACTGTTCCCGTCTTTCCTTCCTTCTATCTTTCTCATTCCTATTCTGTTCCCTCCCTGCGTTCCTCAGCATACATCCTCTCACTACAGTCCTTTCTTCTCTCCCTTCTGTCAATTCTGCAGCCTTTATCGCCTAATCAGTGCCGTGGTTCCCTTCCTTCCCTTCTTACCCCAACCTCACCTTCATGAATTCGACGGAGGAGTCCAAGGGGTTGTCGAAACGGAAGAGCAGCAAGAAGTTCTCCTCCATGGGCAGCAGTTGCGCCAGCTGGGAACGAAGCAAGGGTATTGGTGTTAGTGTTGGTGGTAACGGGACACATAGAAACACAAAGGAAGGGCAGGTACTAGTATGACTGTTGGATACTACGAGTGACAGCGAAAAAGTGATTGATTGATTGATAGAGTGAGTGAATGTGAGTGAGAGAGAGAGAGAGAGAGAGAGAGAGAGAGAGAGAGAGAGAGAGAGAGAGAGAGAGAGAGAGAGAGAGAGAGAGAGAGAGAGAGAGAGAGAGAGAGAGAGAGAGAGAGAGAGAGAGAGAGAGAGAGAGAGAGAGAGAGAGAGAGAGAGAGAGAGAGAGAGAGAGAGAGAGAGAGAGAGAAAGAGCAAGTACTTTCTATTGTCTAAGTTCACAGTAGCATGCACGTCTCTCTCTCTCTCTCTCTCTCTCTCTCTCTCTCTCTCTCTCTCTCGCAACCCCGGTATTATGATCTGCATTTTTCAACTATACAGTGGCCTCTTTTATTCCCCCAAACGCACACACACACACACACACACACACACACACACACACACACACACACACACACACACACACACACACAGGTCGAGCCAATCACCACTCACGGTCAGAACAAATAATGCAGTTAATAAATCGAAGAGAGGAGGAGCAGGAGGAGGAGGAGGAGGAGGAGGAGGGAGAGGGACGTTTCTGTTCACTCAACGCCCCTCTTCCTCTTTCCCTCTCTCTCTCTCTCTCTCTCTCTCTCTCTCTCTCTCTCTTGCCCTGCCCCGCCTCGCCCTTCTAACCAGTCAAGGGGAAGCTGTATAAAGGTATTTGTCTTTGATTTCTCTCTCTCTCTCTCTCTCTCTCTCTCTCTCTCTCTCTCTCTCTCTCTCTCTCTGTTTTACGTGGAAGTTAAAACATTGACTCTGGAATGGATTGGGTAAAGAAAGAGATGAAAAAGAGTGGGAGCTATTTTTTGTTTTTATTAGTGTTGGGGTCATATATATGTGAAGATGGGATTGAAAAAGATACGTGAGAAGAAACATTGCAAGGAGGAAAAGGTGGAGGATGAAAGATATACAAGGGATAGATGATGGGATAGTGAGAATTTTATAGCTTTTTTTTTTATTGTGGAAATCTTGGAACGAAAAATATATAGCCAAATATTAGGTTTCTCTCTTTCTGTCTGTTTGTCTCTCTCTGTCTGTCTGTCTCTCTCTCTGTCTGTCTGTCTGTCTGTCTGTCTCTCTCTCTCTCTCTCTCTCTCTCTCTGATCTTCATGCCACACCCTTCTACACGTCTTTTTCTTTTTATCTATGTTTTTTACATTCATTAATTACAAGGCAGGATAAGATTCACATTATAATTGTCTTCACGTGTCTCCTGATAAGTATTTTTTGTAAGGCTGGTCTTCTTAATGTTTAGCTTTTTTTTACGTGAGCTTACAAGAACGTCTAATGGTAAACTCTGGAACTCCCTACCTACTTCTGCATTTCCAACTTCCTGTGACTTGACTTCACTTCAGAAGGAGATTTCAGGACATTTATCCCTTTCTTTTGGCTAACTCTCTCTCTCAGACCTGCAAGGGAACTGGCAACTAAGTGGGCTCTTTTTAAATTTTTGTTGCAGCTTTCCCCTCTTACATGAAAAGTGCTCTCCTAAATTATATCATTTATCTTTTCCTTAATTTGATTCGTTTTGCTAGAGTTCTTCTATGTTTGATGATAGCTTTAAATGCTTCTATTATTTCATCAGTTAGTTTGATGACACACATATGGACCAGATATTCTTTTTTTTTTTCTAGCATTCTCAACTCTATGTGTGAAATTGTCAGCCGGTGAATCTCTTATTTTTCTAAGGTTTTCGAGTGTCCCAATTCATATCGTTATTCAAGTGACTCCTCCCAGTGGCTTTAGTGTTCGTGGCCGCTGAGTGCTTCACTTTATTAATTGGCGATTTTTACCGAATGAAATTTTCAAGACATGTATCCCTTTCTTTTGATTACTCTCTCGGATCTGCACGGGGACTGGCGACTAAATGTGCCTTTTCATTAGCTCATTACGTTGCTTTTGCACTGAAATAAATGTCTGAACTGTTCCAACGCTCCTCTCACTCACTGAAGTCTCTCGCAATTACATCCTGCACTGACATCTCACAACTTCATTACACCGGAAAAATATAACTCGTCACATTTAGAGTTAATTACTCTCATGAATGTGTCTAGAAATGCCAATGAATTATGCTGCATTGTTTAAAGCATCAGCTAGTCAGTCTTCTATTTTTACGTTTCGATAAAATAATGGTCGCAGTGAAAAAAAAATATATATGAAGGAAAGAAAGCCAATAAAAGTGTTAAATTTCAATCAGTCACTCAGATTTTTTCGTCTAGAGTAGAGAAATAAAACGTGAACTCTTTTGTGAATGCGCCTTAATTAAAATACCAACGAAAAACTAATAATAAATCGTTAAAAAGCTTCACCTACTTACTCTTCTCAATTGACGCTTCCATAAATAATTCCAGCAGGAAAAAGAACAAAGTAAAGAACACCAGTAAAAGAGTCAAATACCAATCAATCACTCAGCTTTCCCTCGCACTGTCAAGAAGAGCGGCGCGGTGCAGGGCAGACATCGATACCTGCGCCACTCACAATGCTTCACATCCCCTGCTGCGTCCACTCACTGCCCACTGTCTACCTCGCGCCTCAGCTGCGTATTTAGAAACGCTTTGCTCTCTCACCACTACTTTTCAAAGCCACAGAGATGATTAGCGGGGTTCTCAAGAGTGTTTCTCATGTTAATAATGTAGAAATCTTGTCACTCTGCCTCTTGAACCGTAAAAACACCTTAAAAACTCGTGTAAACTCAAATAAGGCCTATTAAAGTAGTGGAAGTGATGCGCAGATATGTTTGAGAGTACGGGCCTCAATCACCAGAGAAAGTGGTCACCAGGTACAATGGATATACTCACCATAATTGGCAAGAAAGTTGATAATATACGAGAGGTGATGAGCTACTTTATATCAAGAGCACCTTACGTTAGGGACCCTGGATTGCCACGCCCCTCTATCTCTTGTCATTTACAGGCTCGTATTCTCAAACACTTCTGCGCTTCACCACTATTTCAAAATGCTTTATTCAAATATACACGAGTTTTCAAGGTGTTTTTTACGGTTCTAGAGACAGAGTGACTAGATTTATACACAGTTAACTGGAGGAACACTCTTGAGAACCCCGCTAATCATCTCTGTGGCCTTGGAAAAGTCATGGTGAGAGAGCAAAGGGTTTCTGAATACGGACCATAGTATACATATAACTTTCTTCCACCTCCTATTGTTCTTTCTATTCCATCTATATACTTCTCCTTTTGTCTGGTTCTTGCTCACTATATATATTTTTTACTCTGTTTACTATGTGATATAAACTTTTAATTAATTACTCTCTCTGTTAGTTTATTTTCGTATTGTACGCTTCAGTTTTTTTCTTATTTATGTTTCGTTATTTATTTATTTCTTCAATGCATGTTCAATACACTATTCTTTTTTATCTCGACATGTTCAGCTTCTCTATTCTTTTTTTTTTTCACTGCTCGAATTGTTCTTTCCGTGTTTTTACAGTCTTGCTATCCTTTGTCGCTGCAGCCCAGGAAATGATACACAGCTTCCGTTTTCTGCTCTGTTACTCTCTCTCTCTCTCTCTCTCTCTCTCTCTCTCTCTCTCTCACTCTTCAGGGCAAGAGCACGAAGAAAACACAACCGTAAGTCGGCAGAAAACGAAAACACCGAGGTATTATTGCTCTCTCTCTCTCTCTCTCTCTCTCTCTCTCTCTCTCTCTCTCTCTCTCTCTCTCTCTCTCTCTCTCTCTCTCTCAACACCACGAAGGTACATGTGACACACACACACACACACACACACACACACACACACACACACACACACACACACACACACACACACACACACACACACACACACACACACACACACACACACACAAAGGCAGAGAAGCTGGCTCGCCTCAACACAATGACAACAATTACAATAACATTATCAACACCTGCCTCGAATAACAATAGGTAAAATCAGAACTACGCTTGTATTGCTGTCAGTATTGTTAGCTTCAACAGGTAGTAGTAGTAGTAGTAGTAGTAGTAGTAGTAGTAGTAGTAATAGTAATAGCAGTAGTAGTAGTAGTAGTAGTAGTAGTAGTAGTAGTAGTAGTAGTAGTAGTAGTAGTAGTAGTAGTAGTAGTAGTAGTAGTAGTAGTAGTAGTAGTAGTAGTAGTAGTAGTAGTAGTAGTAGTAGTAGTAGTAGTAGTAACAGTAGTAGTAGTAACAGTAATAGTATTTGTTGTTGTCATTGTTGTTGTTCTTGTCATTTTTCATTATTATCATGATTATTATCGCTTCCATTATATCTATAACAACAGCAACAACAACAATTACTACACTACTACTACTCCTGACAGTACTATCACTACCAGTACCATACTACTACTACAACTATCATCATTATCCCTCCTACTCCTTTTCTCCTTACTCCTCCTACTACTACAACAACTACTACTTCTAATACTACCACCACCACCACCACCACCACCACCACCAATACCACTAGGTTGAACACTCACCTCTCGTATTTCAATCTTGCCGTCCTTGGTTATCGTCGTACGCCTCCATAAAACACTCCTTGAGCTCCGCCAGCATGGTATCCGACACAGACTGAAGGAGAGACAGACATTAGCTGTGTGTGTGTGTGTGTGTTGGGAGAGAAGGAGAGGTATAGGGGACATAGGCATAATTCTAAGGGTCATATATCACGATAGGACAAGAAGTAATGAGTTTAACTCCTTTAGTATGGTAACACATTTCCATATTCATTCTGCTTACTACTTGGTGATTTTATACAGCTTCAGAGACTCATGTTGGAATAAATATTGAGAAGATTCTGGCCATTAATCTTCTGGCCTCCATAGATCCTACCTAATGTCAATAAAATGGTCTAATCGTACACACATCGCAAGGTGAAAATGTGTCCTAGTACCTAGTATTGAAGGGGTTAAGCTAAAGAGAGTTTGATTTTAAGAAGATAGAAAGGAATTGGTTCTGAGTGACTGGTTGTGAGATTAATGGATTGGACTCAGTAATCAGTTTGTTAGTGATGAGACATTAGGGTGCTGTTAAATATTATAGACTTATGGATGAGAAGGATAGGTGGAAATATTGTAGATTAGGTACGTTTCATAGATGGAGTGTCACGTAGTTCTTTGTGTGTGTGTGTGTGTGTGTGTGTGTGTGTGTGTGTGTGTGTGTGTGTGTGTGTGTGTGTGTGTGTGTGTGTGTGTGTGTGTGTGTGTGTGTGTGTGTGTGTGTGTGTGTGTGTGTGTGTGTGTGTGTGTGTGTGTGTGTGTGTGTGTGTGTGTGTGTGTGTGTGTGAGCGTGTGTCATCAACGTACGCATGCAATATGGAAATAAGTGTAGACATGAATCTTGCAAGCACCTAAACTATAGATGGACTGTTGCATAATGTAAGAGGAAGGGTCAGAGTCAATCTCTCTCTCTCTCTCTCTCTCTCTCTCTCTCTCTCTCTCTCTCTCTCTCTCTCTCTCTCTCTCTCTCTCTCTCTCTCTCTCTCTCTCTCTCTCTCTCTCTCTCTCTCTCTCTCTCTCTCTCTCTCTCTCTCTCTCTCTCTCTCTCTCTCTCTCTCTCTCTCTCTCTCTCTCTCTCTCTCTCTCTCTCTCTCTCTCTCTCTCTCTCTCTCTCTCTCTCTGTATTCTGCTGTTCTTGTTGCTTTATTTATCAGTTTGCTTGCCTTTGCGTCCTTCTTCCTCTCTCTTTCTTTTCCTCGCTTTCTTTTTCCTATTTCTTTTTCCTTTCATGTCTTCCACACATTTTTCCTCCTTTTCTTTTGTTTAATTTACTTCCTTTCTCCTTTGTCAAGTTGTATTTTTCCTTTACCTAATTTGTCCCTTCCTTCTCCTCCTCTTCTTTTTTTCTTTTACCTAGTTAGTCATATTTCATTTCCTCCTCTGTTTCCTTCCTCTACGCAATCTTTTTTTTCCTTTAATACATTTTCTCACCCTTCCTTTCCATTCTTCTCTCGGTTTCTTCCATCTAGTTAGCCATATCCTTTCTCTTGGTCCTAATCCATCCAGACATTCTCTTACATTCCCTATTCCTCTTCATACTCCTTCCTTACTCCTCTTCCGCCACGTAGCATACCTAAACGTTACTCCCCAAAGCTTCGCATCCTTCCCTTCTGTCTTGCCTTACCGCCTCTCTCGGTTAGTCTAAGAAACCTGACATAATCCAACCTCTTGCCCTTACCTCAACCTCACTTTCATGATACTTCCTCCTCCTCCTCCTCCTTCTCCTCTTTTTCCTTCTCCTCAGCCACCAAGATGCAAATTAACCAAATAAGACAAAGAAGTTACAACAGGTCAGGATATAGTGATAGATCTGAGAAACCAAAGTGCAAATAGAAGTATAAAAATCAGGAGTAGGAGGAAGAGGAGGGGAAGAGGGGAAGGAGGATGAGGGGGAGGAGGAGGAGGAGGAGGAGGAGAAAGGAACTCATGGATGCAGTGGATAAGCTCAAGACAGAAAGATTTTAAGTTGAAACAGTAGAGAAGTGTACGTGTGAAAGAAGAAGTGTGTGTCGCAGTGTGGGAGTTTGGCGAGCACCGTCTGTGACATTCAACTCCCTCTACAAACATTCATCTTCCACTGTAAAAATTCACCACGATCTCTTGAAGCCTGACTCTTCCTGCACTTCTCGTCTGCTCTCTCTTTCCTCCCTTCTCTCCATCGTTCCATCACCATGCACTGTCTCCCCCGTCCTTGCCAGCCCGCCGCTCCCTCAGACACCCATTAGCTCTCATGTCACTTTCACAACAGCTCCCTCAACTTCCTCCTTCATCGCGGCTTATCACTCAAAAGCAGCCACTCCGCCTTGCCAGGAAAGGCCTCCCAGACACCCTCCCTGTCCCCGCTACTACCTGTCGACTCACCTCTGATCCGGAGTCGTTAGTATTCACAGAAGAGACGAACTCCTTGAGGAACCCGTCCAACTCGGAGCCCTCGATGTAGCCGTTGCCTGGAAATAGAATCACGTAATAGTATACTCAAGGCTTACCATCTCCCAGCAAGGCGCCTTCTGGGTAAAGCAGCTCAGGCCTGGCACACAGAAGGAAGAATATTCTTAAATTATGGAAAGAAAGAAGGGAGAAAAGAAAAGCGTCAAGAAAAATGAACATATTAATCCTCAGCATACTAAACTTCCTGAAAAATACCGAGACAAGAAACAACGTCCATATTGAATATTGCCTATATTACTGACAAGGCACCATGGTGAGTGTGTCCTTCCCGTGCAGCCGTGCAGCTCTTGTCACCTTCCCATGTGGGCAAGAGGCAGTGTTGTCTTAGACACTGAGAAGAAAAGGAGGTGCGGCAATGACATTAACTGCCAATAGATGCACAAGAAAGAGACGAAGCGATTCTTTCTATATGCAAATAGAGTTGTGTCTGGCCCGGGGAGGATGGATGGCGAGATGGCGGGGCGCTGCAGGCCTCTACGCTGAACTTGTCTACATGCAAGTCGCTGCGAGGTATTGTCTGTGTCCAGTTCCTTCTGCACCATCCAAGTAGTCGTGGAGTGTTGTCAGCAGCGCAGGCAATGGTGGTAGTGATGGTCCACTTACGTGGCTCCCACGCTGCCGTTTCCTATCACTATATGTGTCCATGGATTTGCTCATCATCTTCAGCGGTGCTTGCCACACGCTGGCCCTGACAGGACATCCACTTTAGATGCAGTGTCCCGAAGGATACACCGAACTTTGACAGGACCAGCTCAGCTTCATAACTACTCGCCGCGGCCAGCCTGGAGGCGGTACACACTCCACGCCACCAACACTCAGATCAACGGACGCTTGAGCATGACTGCAGCCACTCTGCCGAGACACCACGCCACTCAACACACGGCAGGGGGACAATGGCTTAGTGCACATTATGTCTACACCGTAAAACAAGTACATAGACTGGCAGATTGATAGGTAGATAAACAGACATATAGAGAGATAAATAGATGAATATATATTTGTATATATATATATATATATATATATATATATATATATATATATATATATATATATATATATATATATATATATATATATATATATATATATATATATATATATATATATATATATAGAGAAGAGAGAGAGAGAGAGAGAGAGAGAGAGAGAGAGAGAGAGAGAGAGAGAGAGAGAGAGAGAGAGAGAGAGAGAGAGAGAGAGAGAGAGAGAGAGAGAGAGAGAGAGAGAGAGAGAGAGAGAGAGAGAGAGAGAGAGAGAGAGAGAGAGAGAGAGAGAGAGAGAGAGAGAGAGAGAGAGAGAGAGAGAGAGAGAGAGAGAGAGAGAGAGAGAGAGATAGGGGGGAATGGTTTTATTCTTCTAATGCTAATATCAATTAAGTGACTAAATGCCGTCAGTAAAGCGATCCGTCCTTCAGCATACACAGATTTTCAATTACTGGGTGGAAATTAAAATTTCAATTGTCTAATTATCGATGCCTGTCTCTCCATGTCTCTGTCTGTCACAGCACTTTGGCTGACAGCTCCCAATACGGCTCGTGTCCGCAACAAATATTCACTCATGTGGGCCCAAACAAAGGCTATAATCTATTTTACTATGAAAGAAAGCTTATGTCCTCCAAGAGAGGAGGCGAGGAGAACGCAACCGTAGTGGGGACGCACTGTGGCGTGAGTTTACAGGAGAGTTCAGTTAGTTTGTTAGTGCCTCAGTCTGCACCCTGCACCTTGCACCCTACATGCTGCACCCTGCACTAACCATCCGAGTGTACTGTATGCCCTGTACCCTGTGGCTACCACCCTGCGCCGCGCACCTTGCATCCTGCACCGGCCCTCTTGCGAATAAACAAAGAGTGATGGGAATCTAGAGCATAAAGCTGACACTAAGTTATAATTTATATTAAGAACTTAAAGGTGCGCAGCCTCACCAACCGACGGACCTTGCCCTCCGCCACCGCTGCCTCTGCCTGCACCACCTCCCTCGCCCTGGCTCCCGCCCCCAACTACCTGCTGCCACCCTTCCGTCACACCAGCTTCCGGGACTCTCACAAATGTTTACTCGTACTTCTTGTTCCCTTCCGAGACATTATGTGTCCTGCAGCTATTTTGAGAAACAGGATATTTTTAGCCTGCTTACATATGCTTTTTCCGACACACATTTTTCGTATAATTTCACTCTGAGCAGGCGTGTACTAGTGGGCAGACGGGGCGCTGGGTGGACGAGAGGTGAGGGAGGAGCAAAGAGACAAATGACGTGGTATTTGGCAGCTTAGCAGGTCCCTTCATGGCATGGTACTGGAGTCAAGTCGTCAATCAGGCTGTTGCCATATGCACTGAGTATGAAGGGAAGCGTATATCCAATGGCACCTCCTCACTGTTCCCTCCATCTTCATTGATACAACTCCCCACATCTCGGTCACTTCAGTTTGCATGGCGTCATGACAGCGCACTCTCCACAGCTCTACCTTCATCGGTTAACTCGTAAAGGGGAGAAGGAGACAAGGCAAGCAGTGATCAGGTTTTAGTGAGGCGACCAATACTAGACTGGTGTTATGGACGCGACGAGGACAACAAGGTGAAGTGGATACTCGATGGAAAACTTTTATCTTTACATCAGCATAGTTAACAAGGAATAAAAAGAAAACTCAAAAGATAGTATCAGGAAACACAAGGGAAATATCACAAGGAGAGGACGGAAAAGGTAAGCAGGTTTTAATTCAGCAGCGAACCTTTCCAGCGAAGCGAAGTGAAGTGTTTGATTTCCTTCTATTAAAGAGAATAATAAACTGAAATATTTAGTGAGGTAATAAAATCTCTCTCTCTCTCTCTCTCTCTCTCTCTCTCTCTCTCTCTCTCTCTCTCTCTCTCTCTCTCTCTCTCTCTCTCTCTCTCTCTCTCTCTCTCTCTCTCTCTCTCTCTCTCTCTCTCTCTCTCTCTCTCTCTCTCTCTCTCTCTCTTCTGTATTCATCCTGTAGTTCACAAGTAGTAGGAAATAGTCAATAAATACAAACAGGTCTCCTGGTTTCTATTATTTTCTTCTCTCTCTCTTCTCTCTCTCTCTCTCTCTCTCTCTCTCTCTCTCTCTCTCTCTCTCTCTCTCTCTCTCTCTCTCTCTCTCTCTCTCTCTCTTTCTCTCACTCACCGTCAGCATCGTAGTGGCTCCACACCTCCATGAACTGGTTGGCGGTCAGCTTCTTCAGTTCACGAGACTCATCGTCCCGGAACTGCCGCATGAAATTGTTGCACTTCTGCTGAGAGTTCATCTTCCTCTCGTAGTCTGTCAAACCGTCAGGACCAACTGCCATACTGCGGGGGGAGGAGAGCACGCCATTAGAGACTGTGTTCAGGAATGGAAGGATTATAATGAAATGGATAAGAAAAGACACTGGAACGACTTATATATATTTGGAGACTCGAGGCAGCTCACAGGTTATCTCGGTGGGTCGATGGGTTGTTCAGGAAAATAGGGACAAAATTGTATAAGTTTTGAGTGACTACGTGGTGTGTGAGAGAGAGAGAGAGAGAGAGAGAGAGAGAGAGAGAGAGAGAGAGAGAGAGAGAGAGAGAGAGAGAGAGAGAGAGAGAGAGAGAGAGAGAGAGAGAGAGAGAGAGAGAGAGAGAGAGAGAGAGAGAGAGAGAGAGAGAGAGAGAGAGAGAGAGAGAGAGAGAGAGAGAGAGAGAGAGAGAGAGAGAGAGAGAGAGAGAGAGAGAGAGAGAGAGAGAGAGAGAGAGAGAGAGAGAGAGAGAGAGAGAGAACAAAACGATTTCTCCCCACAAAATAAAGAAAATAAACCATTGAGGTGGTGGCAATAGACAGACCAGCAGAATTGAGTCATCACTGTAACATTCCAACGATGAATTGAAGGAGAAAACAATGACAAAATACAATGCACGCTGCTGCTGCTGCTGGTGGTGGTGGTGGCGGCGCATAACTCACCACCACCACCACCGTCACACCCACCACCTCGTGTCCAGACCTCATTACTTATGGCCGTATTTTTTACCCTGTGATATTACGAGTCAGAGTTTCAAGTGTTGCAAACCAAGGTGTAATTTGCGTCAGTGTATCGATTTTCCAAAGAGAGGATAAGGGAGGGTCACAAGGAACGAGGAAGGCAGTGTGAGGAATGTGAAGGTGAAGGAAGCAGTGTTTTGATAGTGAGGTGAACAGGTGTATGGATAATGAAGGCTGGCATAAAGATAAGGTGAGAAGGAAGGAAATGGGGTGAAGAGGGTGATGGGGAAGACGTAAGGTTGCAGAAAACACTATTGGGTAAGAGAAAAGGGAGGAAGGTGAAGAGAGTAATGAGTGGTGGGGAGGGGGCAGGCATAGGGTAGGTAGGGAGGCGGCAGAGAGAAGGATGAGGGAGCAGTGGTAAGGAAATCATCAACTTAGGAGGGTGATGCGGACACGAATGGGTAAGAGAAAAGGAAGGAAGGTATGGGGAGTAATGGGTGGGGGACAGATGTGAGGTAGGTAGGGAGGCAGGTGAGAGGAGGATGAGGTAACAGTAGTGAGAAAGTGATGAACGCAGGACACGAATGGGCAAGGGGAAAGGAAGGAAAGTGTGAGGAGTAATGAGTGGGAGACAGGAATTAGGTAGGTAGGGAGGCAGGCGAGAGGAGGATGACGGAGCAGTGGTGAGAAAGTGATCAAGGCAGGAGTCAATCTGGTCGCGTCTTATCGCTGTGAGTGGTGCGCTTGAGGCACTAATGATGCTCGCTATCTCGCTAATAAACACTGCGCGATAACAACACGTAACGCAAGCTAAATATATAGACAAGTGTACGTAACATATATATTCTTTCCTTTTAAAACTACAAAAAATTAATAATATTTCGAGGTTTTCTAGAATACGAGATGGCTTCTCCTTTGAAGACTTGCACCTTTTCTATACGGAGCAGCGCCAGCGGGTCTCCTTCCACTCATACATATATATCGAGTCTTGCGCCGCCTCCGTGCGTGCCTGAATAAATAAAACCTAGACGCGGGGGAGGCGGTGGCCAGAGGCGTCTTGGTGCAAGGAGCGTGTTTGCTTCAGGAGCTTGGCGCTACAGAAATAAAGACGCAAGAGTAATGAGAAGCAGAAGCACATCCAGACCAGAGTAATTAAACAAATAGTGAGAACTGTATGAAAACTCTTTCACTGCGATAAGCCAACAATTCACGACACTATGAGATATGTAGGTAATCTTTATAACCACGTGAAAGAAAGAAGAGGATGAAGAGAATAGATTTTGTCATTTCCAGTCCGTGTAATATTTGAAGGAAACTAAACAATAATCTTCCTGCAGTTAAGTAAAAGTGTGTAAGTGTAAACATCATAAGAGAAGCGAGAAGATCCTTAAAAAAAAGCGAGGAATCTAAATACTAATCTGGTAGGAATGTCAGGAGAAAAATGATAACTGCAAACATAATAGGAGAGACGAAAACGATGTGTGTGTGTGTGTGTGTGTGTGTGTGTGTGTGTGTGTGTGTGTGTGTGTGTGTGTGTAGTCGTGGTAACATATCACAACACACATACACACTTAAAAGCAATTTCATCTTTCACTTCATACCATCAACATAAGCAAGAACTAGGAAGAGAAAGAAGACAAACGGTGCTGGGCCAGACATGACACACGAGGGATGCACGCAACCCTCACAGCAGACAGGAAGCAGGAAGGAAGGAAGGGAGGGGGCGCTTTGCATCCTCGACAAACTACTAAGAAGATTCCCTGAGCAGCGAGACAGGTATGATGACTTTAGTTCTCCTTTCGTTCATGTAAATCTTCCCTTTTCTACTTCACGTTTTCTTTAAATGCAAGTTACAGTTTACGACACCAATAGCCAAAGTGAAAAGAAACTATCTGGGAATACCTGATTGAAAATACACGAGAGTAAAAGAACAAAGGCTCAGATACTTGATTATTTGAGAAAAAAAAAAGAAACTAAAGGAAAGGAACAGGAAAACTGAAAGAGTAAAGGTTGTGTGATGTGACAAACTAGTGAGAAAAGTAGATGTTGCAGACTGTAAGGAGACTGGCAACTGAGTGGGCCTTTTTTTTTATATATTTTTGTGTCTCTTGGCCCGTTCTTCTCTTACTTAAAAAAAAAAAAAAGTGATGGGAAGAAAGACTGTAAGGTAAGCTTGAAGTGAAGTCAGTAGGATTGATGACTCTTCACAATACTCGTCAATTTTGGCTGTAAGATCGGCTGCCCTTCGTGAATATTACAGTTATGAACACACACGCTTCGATAGCAGTGAGCCGCGGGAATGTTTGCTCAATGCGTCAGTTTGTAATGCCGCATTGATATCCGATAGGAAAGTATGCTTACATTTTTAACTGATAGCGGAATGATTAAATATCTCTCTCTCTCTCTCTCTCTCTCTCTCTCTCTCTCTCTCTCTCTCTCTCTCTCTCTCTCTCTCTAATTTTGGTACTTTTTAATTTCTTCTTCTCTTTCTTCTTCCACCACAGCTTCCTCCTTCTCTTCCTGCTCCTCCAACTTTTCCTCCACTCCTTTCCTCGCATCCTTCCCTTCCAGATTTGAGCGTCCCACATAAAGGCGCCTCTCCTCCCCGGGGCTCAAGACGCTTTTCTCGGACACTTCCACAAAAGCCTCTTCCGCCGCCCACACAAAAAAGGAAAGGTACAAAAGCAAATAAAACTCCACCAGGGACGCCGGACTGCAGGCTTTCTTGGTCCAGGACTCTTCCTTTAAGCTTCTTCCCACAGGCGTCGCGGAAGGAAAGATAACGGTTTCTCTCTCTCTCTCTCTCTCTCTCTCTCTCTCTCTCTCTCTCTCTCTCTCTCTCTCTCTCTCTCTCTCTCTCTCTCTCTCTCTCTCTCTCTCTCTCTCTCTCTCTCTCTCTCTCTCTCTCTCTCTCTCTTTTTGCTGTCTTCAGGCAATGGGTGGCTGCGATGCGTGACGGCAGCAGACAAGAGGTTTTGTTTCATTATGTCCCGCGGGAGTAAGTGGGTGGTGTGTCGGCCACAAGGTGACGCCCGCCACGCTGCCTCACCTTGCCTCGCGCTGCCTTGTTTGCTTCAGCAAAACAGTACAGCCTCTGGGATACCGTGGCCGTCCTCAGACTGTAGCAGGCGGCGTGACGTGTCCTGTCCTGCTGCTCACTTACTTTCTGATAACTCATCGTAGTGTTGTCCTCTCGTGCTAAGTTTGAACCACTATGTTAATGAACCGTCTCTTCGGTAAGAGTAATGATTGTAATTACTGGTATAATGAACAGTTATTTTTACTTCAACACGTGAGCCATGAAAGCCATGATGAATCACGTCCTTTATCATCTAAAAAAACTCACTGACAGGTCTATGTAAGCACCAAGTCAATACTATTCCTTAGAACTATTCACGTGAGTGGCTGAGCCAAGCATCAGGCAGACTTGACGGCAGTGTGTCCAGTCTTACATGGGCTGCAGGGGTGATCCGGCTCAGGTAAGGCTCTACTGGCGGTGGGTGAGGTGACTCTCGCTGGTGCTGTAATCCACATCACCAAGGACTGGCCTTCGTTAAAGTTTTCATTCATCTTGACGTCTGATGACGCATTTTGTGAGGCGAGAGTCATCACTAAAGAGGCATGCGCAGCGGTGAGAGGGAACCAGTGCTAAATGAGTCACTTCAGTCTGGAGACGTGAAGCTTTCAATCCCCCAAAAAGTTGGCCCACTTTTATTCCATTTTTTCATGGTGAAATTATGATTCACAACCTATCAAATCCCGACACGACACATTATTTACATTTTACTTTATCCTCGCCAAAACACAAGTTAGTAGCATCTTCACTCCTTCGTCTCTTTCACTGGCAAAGTTACGAGCAGCCTCTCCTCTTTTTTTTTTTCGATTCGTAAGTCCGAAAGTTTTCGAACGGAGGAATATCAAAAGGTCTCAGAAGTAAATTAACTCTTTTTGAAACATATCTTTTGCTTTCTTGCTTTCGAGAACTGCCAAACTTTTCAAAGGAAAAATGTAATCTTTAGCCAGTCTTCCTCTGCAGGAAAAGACAAAATAATTCTGAGGCACATATTGGTGTTCAGGGTGCTGGTCATTTTCCACCAACGCACCAAAGCTTGAAGTGGGTGGAAAACTGTGGACGCAAAGCCTGCCTGTGGGCAGGGAAAGTATTTTCTAAGTTCCTCCATGACAAACGCACGACGGCCCCCCAGCCTCGCTCAATGTCCCATCCTCACCAGTACAAATCCAGACTCACTAAAACCATTGGGGAAAAGTTATGGACATAAACCTGACCAAATAAAATATATGTATTTTTTCATAGAAGCGACGTTGCAGGCCATTCTATTTATCTTCCGTTATTCCAACATGAGCAATGACAAACTTTTCACTCTATATTTTTATTCTGCAGAGTGTGCTAAGGTTCACGGCCCTTAATCGTGATTTTACATTACTTTTGTAATTGTGAAACATTTTCTTAGGACTGCAGTTTGTTTGGTACCGTAAGAGATCTAAGAGGAGATGTCTGTGCAAACATCAACGGTGTAAAAGCGCAGTTCAGCTGCTAACTCTCGAGGTGCAGGTGTGCTTGACTCACTAGAACTTTGCTTGGGGATGTGCTGACGTTAGCTACGGTTCCTGCTTGTACAAACAGAAAGCCTGCGTTACAAGCTATTATGGAAAAGTAAGTATGAGACATTTTCACGTCTATCGTACAATTGTCCTCAGATTCCATCAAATATGTAGACCATGAGCCTGAACAACAGAGTAACTTTGTGTATGAGCGCCAGTACAATCTTTGCCTCACCTCGCACAGCGTCACGCATTGTGCTTCTGTGTTCTGGGTGCGTCAGCCGCCACTCAGTAACAACCCGGTAAGGCGCGCTGCATGCTCAGTCCTTGATATTTCTAACATATTTTTTCTCACGGGAACATTTTCACATTTGTAAAATTACTATTACAAGAGTTCGATATTTGACGCGAACTTCAACATAAAATTCTACTCCTTCACAATAATTAGAGCTTGCATAATGCAACGGCCGATGGTGGGGGAGCTTCAGGCCGGGTTTCACCGATGCCGCCTGTCAGTATTAATTTTGTGCCCAATTGAAAAATAAGTCGCTGACTTCTTGGTTGCCCGTTCTAAATTTATACCCGGCACGTCTGATATTACAACATGCAAGGGAGGCTGCGGAGCGAGGCTGCCCGAGTGGCGTTAAAGGTGCACCACGTGAACGATGCGCGCTCCAATAACTTGGCTTTTGCGGGAGGTCAGGGTGTGTCCCAGCCACGGCCGCGCGGCGCCTCCCAGGGTGCCACCGGGGCCTTGACCAATGGAGAAGATACAAGTGTGCGTTATCAGAAATAATAATGATAACAATAATAACAATAACAATGATAATAACAATAATAATGGTAATCATCATCATCATCATCATCCTGTACATATATTACAGGCCACGCCAGGAGACTTTATCTCCATCACTAATTACGCATATAATCTGTTTGGCGTTTGACGGACGCACTCAGTGAGCCAAGAGTGACGGGGAAATAAGGCACACTCGCGAACACCATTACTTACCCTTCAAATTAATACTTGATATATATAGAGAACACAAAATATAAGCATGCGACAGATACTCGTCCCTAAACGCCACATTTCGTTACTGCTTCCCCTTTACCAGCACGCCACCTGGCCCTGCATCAGGCCCCACACCAGCCAGCGAAACACGACTCCATCCCTGAAAAAAAGCTAGCACCGTCTTATTTATGGAGTACTTTTCCCTCCTCTTCCCAGTTCCACTCGTAAGCCTGCCTGTGGATCGCTGTAAATCCAAAACCGGTGACACGTATAGAATGGTATGGGAATGTTGGAGAGCAAGATTTGGATCGTATCTCTGTAATTCGTTTTCTTCGGTCTCGTTGAAGGTATGGCTGCCTCACCCTTGTATTTCCTATTTGGGTACATGTGTTGCTCACGTGTTCGCTTCCTTTCTCCTATTGATAGCTTTGTTTGTATTTTATTATATAGTTCACAGTTATTCGTATTATTCTGTCCTTGATTTCTTTATCATTTATTTTATTATCATTGAAGATAAAACCACAATACACAGGAGAATGACCGTCATTAATCTTTCCTAGTAATATGACAACGCTTAGGAAATACGAAGAATATGCGAGTCAGGATGTGCCGTGCAGTGGCACGAGGCACTGGTCGATGGCAGGGCTGGATAGAGCCAAACCTCGGCTGAATGTATATGAAGATTGTAAATATCACACACCAAAAACTTTGCCACAGAAAGTTTCCTACGTATATTGAAAGTAATATCTTGGCTCGCTCTTTCCCTTTCCGGTCTTCCTATGCTGCCTTCCTCTCCCTCCCAGCTCGCCTCGCTCTTCACCAGTAAACGGGCTCCCTTCCATGCTCTTGTCTTCCTAGCAGTACACCACCAACTTCCCCTTTCCATCTCCTCTCCCTGCCAGTACATCACAGTCACTCTCTCAAACTGAACATTATATCTTTTCCCCTCCAGTTTCCTTTCCCCGACACCAGACGAAAGCCTTCCTCCCTTCCAAGCAGAATATCAAACCTTTCTCATTCTCTATTCTCTCTAGTACACCACACTTCTCCTACTGAACTGAATATCATATCCTTTCCTCTCCTGTCACCAGCATACTCTTCGTCTCTTCACTCCCACCACTACACACACACAAACATAAACACAACACACACACACACACACACACACACACACACACACACACACACACACACACACACACACACACACACACACACACACTAGTTAATCCTAATACTCTGGTACATATAATTTTACAGTACGCAAACTCATTTCTTTCCACTTCAAGTCTTATCCCTAACAACGTGTACCTGCAATATCTCCTAAACCGCATTTCTTTTTATTTCCCGTAAGGCAGGATACGATCAGTGAAGGGAAATAGAGTTGATCAAAATGTGTCTCTTGCGGAATGTTAAATATGTAAATTCTTGATAAAATGTAATATAGTTAACTTTATTTTTTTTATCATTAACGCACCACGAGTGAAGATAAGAACTTATGTGGCTGTGATGATGATGAAAAGAAAAAGAGGGAAGAGGAGAAAGAGGATGGGGAGTAAGAGGAGGATGAGGAGGAGGAAGAGGAGGAAGAGGAAGAGGAGGAGGAGGAGGAGGAGGAGGAGGAGGAGGAGGAGGAGGAGGAGGAGGAGGAGGAGGAGGAGGAGGAGGAGAAGGAGGTGGAACTGGAGGTGGAGGTGGAGGAAGACAGGGAGGAGGAGGAGAAGGAAGAGAAGGAGGAGGACAAACAGGAAGATAAAAAGGACGAGAAAGAAAATTAAAAGAGGGATTATTATTATTATCATTATTATTATCATCATCATTATTATCATTATTATTATTGTTTTTGGTAGTAGTAGTAGTAGTAGTACAAGTATTAGTAGTAGAAGTAGTAGTAGCAGTAGCAGCAGCAAAAGTAGTAAAGAGAGAAGAAGGAGAAATGTGTGACGGGGCTACGATGGCAAAAGGGAATGGATAGAGTTAGCGCCTCCCTCTTAGCTCAGGGTTCAAAGGCCTCCACTCTCTCTACTCCTGTCTTTCCATTGCGATCAGTCAGGCAGTAGACGTTGTTATCTTTCCCTCATAGACCAGCAAGAGGTGTCTCAATCAATCTCTGGCAACTCACTCCATAATAGTAAGTGAAATATGGTCTGATTGTACCGTAGACTTTTAAAGTGCTGTAATACAAAAGCTCAGGCATCATAACACAAAAAGCCCGGAAAAGAAAACTTAGAACACTACAATTTTATCAATAATATTGTGCAATAATAAACTGAATAGAGAAAGAGACCATCAATATCATAAGTCCTCAATAGAGGAAATCCAAGTGGCGGCATGGAGGAGAGAAAAACTAAATTCAAAATGAGAAACAGAATCCTAAGCTATTTTTTGTACGAGTAAGCTTTTGCCAAGAGTTTCAGCATCACAAGGTGGAAAGAAGAGAGATAAGCTGGCTGAGCAGACTTTCATGAATAGATTAATAGTTAAGTCGAATTGTCATCTGATAAAAAGAATGAAATAAAAAACCCCTCCCTTTAGCAGTATTTAAACACTCGCTTGAAAATATACTGAGAAACTCCTTGATATGTAATAAGGGAAACTATTTACATATTTAATGCAATAAGTAAACTAAGAGGGACATACATATGTATATATATATATATATATATATATATATATATATATATATATATATATATATATATATATATATATATATATATATAGAGAGAGAGAGAGAGAGAGAGAGAGAGAGAGAGAGAGAGAGAGAGAGAGAGAGAGAGAGAGAGAGAGAGAGAGAGAGAGAGAGAGAGAGAGAGAGAGAGAGAGAGAGAGAGAGAGAGAGAGAGAGAGAGAGAGAGAGAGAGAGAGAGAGAGAGAGAGAGAGAGAGAGAGAGAGAGAGAGAGAGAGAGAGAGAGAGAGAGAGAGAGAGAGAGAGAGAGAGAGAGAGAGAGAGAGAGAGAGAGAGAGAGAGAGAGAGAGAGAGAGAGAGAGAGAGAGAGAGAGAGAGAGAGAGAGAGAGAGAGAGAGAGAGAGAGAGAGAGAGAGAGAGAGAGAGAGAGAGAGAGAGAGAGAGAGAGAGAGAGAGAGAGAGAGAGAGAGAGAAGTTGGAGGTGAGTGGCTACGAGTTAGTGAATTCGCGAGAGTTAAGAGAAGTCGTAAATTTTTGCTGTCTGCAGAAAATTATCTTCGCCTCACAAGTTTCCGTGGTTGCGTGACACACCTGCAGCCACACGAGCGTGACGTGACTTGCGCATTTCACTAAATTAATTCCTTCAGTATCATGACGCATTTTATTTGGTGATTTTATAAAGCTTCATAAACTCAAAAAGAGAACAGAAATAGAGAAGACTTTGGTCACTAATCATATGCATCCATACACCCTTCTTAATGTCAATAAAATGGTATAATCGTACACAAATTTCTAGGTAAAAATCCGTTCCAGTACTGAATGGATTAAAAAAACATGAACTGGAGCAGAATTCACCTCGTTTTTGTCCAAGGAGGGAAGTCACCTCCATTCTCATTCTTTTTTTGTAGGTTGCGTGTGAGACTGCACTCAGGACATGCAGGGCCGCTTTGGTGCATCAACTGTTACTTCTATGCGTGTACCTTCACTCTACGAGGCTCGTGCTGGCCACTTTACTTGATTTGCTACTCAGAAAAGTATTTAATCACTTGAGTACCATGACGCATTTCTATAAACATTTTGCTTACCATTTGGTGATTTTATACAGCTTCAGAAACTTTTGTAGGTGATTAAAATAGTGAAGACTTTGGTCATTAATCTTCTGACCTCCATAGACCCTTCCTAAAGTCAATGAAGTGGTCTAACGATACACGAATCCCAAGGTAGAAATATGTCTCAGTACTGAAGGGGGTTAAATATATATAAGATGAATAAATGTGATGTTTGGGGAATGATCGTAATGAATACAAATTTCTAGTGTGCTTGTACGTAACAATGTAATCTATATATGCACTGTCCATCATTCATCGCTCTCATTGAATCTTATCTAATCTTCTCTTTTTCCAATTCATTTTTTATATCCTCTTTTTTAATGTATTACTATCAAGCTTTATCATTTTACCATTTTTTTCTTGTTTTTATTTCTAACTCCAAAAGATCACTCTTGTATTATTTTTCATCACATCTCAACACCTAAAGCCGATCCACTGTTTTTTTTTTATCTAGTGAATAAAAACAGAAAAAGGCCTCAATCTTCTGTACACTGTTACGGTGGTCGCACCTTTAGTGTTATACCCTCTGTTTACTGGCGAGGGAGAATACAGAGAAGATTTACTGGTACTGAATTAGTTGCCTTAGTTCCCAGCATTCTATTTACTATTCTGTTTGCCTGCCAGTCTGTTAAGCAGTCTGTTTCTGTGAAAATGTCTGCAGGTTTGAAAGGCTCCTAGTTAGAAAACTTTCCTCAATGGTTTAATTCTCTTAGTCTCCTTTAATGCCCTCACTTAATTGCTTTACCTTTCTCTCTTCTGTATGTCTTACTCTTGTCTTACTCTTGTCCCACACACACACACACACACACACACACACACACACACACACACACACACACACACACACACACACACACACACACACACACACACACACACACACACACACACACACACACACAGATAGAGAGAGAGAGACATGTACTGTATTGATCTGTCAGGTTGTTCAGACTTCACATGCTTCCCCTTTTATTTCATTACTGTACCGTGAACCTCCAGTTATCCTCAATAAATGTATGTTGCGCGGACATGACCTGCGTGGCGATGAGAATGAATGGCACTGGGCTTGGAGGAGAGTTAACACTGCACACACACACACACACACACACACACACACACACACACCCGCTGGTTGGAGTTTCGTCGTTGGCTGGATTGGAGGGCTTGTGTCTGGCCGGCGGGAGCTGCTTACTTTTGGCCCAATCGGGTGGAAGTGTGAAAGTGTTGTGCTCAGGGCGGAGTGACGCGGCGAGGCTAAGGTGACAAGGCCGGTTAAAAGGACAGGCGGAAATGCACTTCAAAAAAGGTTGCAAGTCCTTCCCTGGTGAACGTGATCTCCGCCACTCAGCACTCTCTCACTCTCACTGCTCGGTGCAAACAGCGTTACGTGTTTTGCAGGTGTTTCTTTAGAGGAGACTGCCGTGTCATCGCCTCTAGCTGCCCAGGAAATAGAATCTCTCTCCCAGTAGTTCGTGTCCTTTCTTTGTTATCTGTTCCACGGCTTTTACTCCTGGCTCTTTTTTGCTACGATTTTTTTCTATACTTTCTACTCTTTCTTTTCCACAATCGTCCACTTGCTTTTACTAGAAACACTACATGCTCAGCTTTCATCACATTTCTGTTTCGTTACCATTTCTGTAGATGTTTATTCTCTACGTTCTTCTCTGTGCTACTCTATTCGCTATGGTATCTCGCAGGGTGGCATCAAGTAGTGTTCTCGGAAGTCACACCCATTCTCCAGGAAGACACATCCGGACCAGAATAAGTCCACAAACTTCCCTAATTTCACTGCTTTTGCCACTAAAAAAAACGGAGGACACCAGCTGCTTTCACGATGCACACCTCATCACCTTCACATCTCGAGCTAAAGAGAAAAGACATTGTGCTTCTAATACTAAAAAGCCAACGAAACCATTTAATTTTATACGTATTTTTTTCTTATTGCAACATAAGAAAGTAGTTGAGGCTGAGCCTTTACTGTTTTCTCACTGGTGCTGTTTGCGTCTGTTGACGTACTCGGTTTTAACATGAACCATTACCATACTGCATGTGTTTCATCCCTGCTCCAATGTTCCCTGACACTCCGCAGGACTGTTAGGGATGGGTGAGTGACGGGAGGTGAGGAGGGTGAGTGGGAGGAGAGCCAGGATGACTAAGTTTCCAAGATTTCGCAAACTCTGAACTCTGATAATTACCTCGCTGTTCCATGTCGGGTTTTTCTTCAGCACTACACGACTCAGCCACTTTTGCCTTCCACTGCCAAGGTTGCCATCACCGACGTATTAATCTGCACCTCCGGCGGGTAATAACTTCCCCTCATACGTCCATTGCTATTCTTTTACTCTCAGCTGAATGGCTATGAGTGTTCTCGTGTGCTCCAGCTCGGTAATGAAAGTCCATGTTGTCGAACCGCACCGAGTGATAAGATCTCACAGGCTCCCGGGACTCAGACTATTGCTATCGTAAAAACAATGTTCGTCACGGCAAACTTGGTAGCAATGTCCCTTTTATTACTGCCATATATGTACTTCTGGCTGCAAGACACTGCTGGGACGTGGAAAGGAGACACGAGAGACAAACAAGGCGAGGAGGCGAGGCGAGGCAAGACTGGGTGAAGGGAAAGCGAAATAGTGAGGGAAACTGATGTAAGATTGATAGGAAGCTTGATGAGAGAGAGAGAGAGAGAGAGAGAGAGAGAGAGAGAGAGAGAGAGAGAGAGAGAGAGAGAGAGAGAGAGAGAGAGAGAGAGAGAGAGAGAGAGAGAGAGAGAGAGAGAGAGAGAGAGAGAGAGAGAGAGAGAGAGAGAGAGAGAGAGAGAGAGAGAGAGAGAGAGAGAGAGAGAGAGAGAGAGAGAGAGAGAGAGAGAGAGAGAGAGAGAGAGAGAGAGAGAGAGAGAGAGAGAGAGAGAGAGAGAGAGAGAGAGAGAGAGAGAGAGAGAGAGAGAGAGAGAGAGAGAGAGAGAGAGAGAGAGAGAGAGAGAGAGAGAGAGAGAGAGAGAGAGAGAGAGAGAGAGAGAGAGAGAGAGAGAGAGAGAGAGAGAGAGAGAGAGAGAGAGAGAGAGAGAGAGAGAGAGAGAGAGAGAGAGAGAGAGAGAGAGAGAGAGAGAGAGAGAGAGAGAATACACAAACGCTCCTCCTCCCCTTTTCTGTCGTCAAAGTATAGTTAGCCTTTGATGACGCTCGCCAGCCTCGTTCACTCAACTCGCTTCCTTTGCAGTTTCATTTTACACTGTTTGCCGCGTCACTTTATTTCTCTATTTCGTTTCCCGCTGGCGCTGTATTTGTGTGTCTTCGTGTTCGTGTTCGTGTGCGTGTGTGTGTGTGTGTGTGTGTGTGTGTGTGTGTGTGTGTGTGTGTGTGCGTGTGCGTGTCTGTGTGTGGCCAAGTATTTAATGGGAATCAAGTGAAATGTGTTCCCTTCACTAATCCATCACCGGTTACTGACCTTGCCTTTCAACAGGGACCGCATGCACGCCCGCCCCGACCGTCACTGATTGGGAAGGATGAGGGTGTGTGGGTGGGGGGGCTCTGCTGGTCTGCCTGGGTCTGCACGCACGGGGTATATGACCTTCGGAATTTCGACTTCGCATCGTGTAGTGTTTGTTTGGACATTAATAAAAGAAAAGACAGAAAGAGTTGATACACAGAATAGAAATGGAACTGCTATATATCAAAGGAGAAAGTGTGTAAATTGTTCTTGATAAAAATGTGGAAGGATTGAATTTGATGTGTGTTTGTAAAGCGTGTAAAGGTAAGGAAGAGGCACATCTTAATTCTGAACTGAGAATATATCGGACTTTCGTTGTTCCGTGACTCAACAAAACACCATCGTCACATTAATGAATCAAGTAAAAAGATAGATAAATAAGTGAAAAAGTAAATGAAATGGTAATAATAAAAGTAATAATAATAAAAGTAATAATAATAATAAGAGTAATAACATTAATAATAATAATAACAAAATAATTCTACATACAAACAATCCTTAAGCTGACATTAATCAACAAAATGATTACTATACGCGAGAGTTTCACAGTGAACACTCGACAAATGTTTCCTGTTCATTGTTCCCGCGCCGGTCAACCCACAGACCGGCGAGGGAATCACGGAGCCACAACGAACCCATGAGAACCAAATCTTCCTTGTATGGACTTAAAACGGCTGGCCATTCACCCATATCACACAGAACAAGTCCTCTTTTTCTTATATAAGAGCGGAGAGCTGGCCAAGGACAACACAAAATGAAAAATAGAAAGCCCCACTCATTTGCCAGTTCTCTTGCAGGTTGGAGAGTTAGCCAAAAAGAAGAAAAAGGATAGATATCTTGGAACCTTGCTCTCCCAGACACCCGCCCTTTTAATACATAACTCTTTCTATGCTGTGATATTTCTGACGCTGACACTGTATCGTTAAAAGGAAGAGAAAAAAAAGGAAAAAAAGTAAGGAAAAAAAATATATTGTGTCTTCTACTATTCTAGCTTTTACATTGTGCGTTTCCCCTACAAGTCTTAACTAATGGATCGAAAACTTGGAGCTACACGAGTTCTGAAACCTGAACCCTAAACTCAGTACATTGAGGCGAAGAGAACAACGTTGGAGCGCCGCCAGGAAGGGAAACATCAAGATTAAACTGGCACTAAAGATGAGGATACTTTGGCTGCTGCTGTGAAGATGAATGGCTGAGGGCTTGTCATCGCGCAGGGAGACACCACTAGCTAAAGATAAATGGCTAAACTACGAGTGACAATTTGGTGGTAGAAAAACGAAGCTGTGTGTGTGTGTGTGTGTGTGTGTGTGTGTGTGTGTGTGTGTGTGTGTGTGTGTGTGTGTGTGAACAGGCACATATGTTCCATTTAAGTAATTCTCACTAAACTCATCGCTCATCCGTCATCCTGTCCCTCCCTTCCCCCTTCTCTCTCTCTCTCTCTCTCTCTCTCTCTCTCTCTCTCTCTCCATCATGCCGCCCCACCCCTGCCTTGCACGCCACCACCCACCCGACAGTTATTAAAGCCTTAAAGCTCTCGGCAAGGCAGTACAAAGAGACGCCACCCGCACACCCCAACGCACACACACGCCGCCCCCATCACCACCACCGTGACATGCGCTCTCACTCACTCACGCATTCTCTCTCACTCTTAACGCTATCACTTGCACTCACTCTAAAGAATCACCAAGGAACACAAGGAAACATAAAGCAATACCAAACGCCAGCATGTCTTCTGTATTTTGAGGGAGTAATCTTAATTCAGAGTTGAAGTTCCTGCTAACAAGTAGGAGCTGAGAAGAGGTGACACTATGATTCTTGCTGTAATCTGGTCATGTATCAATATTTTACCACGTGTTACTGTAATCTCTTATGTTATTATTTGATGCATTATTCGTGTGGAGTAACGGAGTGAAGTGTGGAATAGATTAGAGTGAAGAGGATAAACAAATGGAAGAAAGCTCACCAGGAGAATAAAAGTATGGAAGAAAAATCATCAATTCTTGCGTTATCACCACTGTTATATCTCAGACACCACCAGAACACCTTTATCTCACCCTTCTTCTCCCTCACGCTTCTCTCTCAGGTGTCCAGCAGGCGTGGGGCAGCGGCAGGCGTGTGGAAATAATGGCAGGTGTGAGGTAAGAGAGAAATGACAGGTGTGGAGCAGGTGTTTGTGCTTCAGGTGTGTTTTTCAGGGGTAGAGTGAAGACTTAACACGCTCTAAACATGATGAACTTTACGGTGTGTGTGTGTGTGTGTGTGTGTGTGTGTGTGTTCCATTTATACACATGTAAGGTTAGATCGCAACCCGGAAATGACACGAACACGCCTTTAACCTTTAAAGAGAGAGAGAGAGAGAGAGAGAGAGAGAGAGAGAGAGAGAGAGAGAGAGAGAGAGAGAGAGAGAGAGAGAGAGAGAGAGAGAGAGAGAGAGAGAGAGAGAGAGAGAGAGAGAGAGAGAGAGAGAGAGAGAGAGAGAGAGAGAGAGAGAGAGAGAGAGAGAGAGAGAGAGAGAGAGAGAGAGAGAGAGAGAGAGAGAGAGAGAGAGAGAGAGAGAGAGAGAGAGAGAGAGAGAGAGAGAGAGAGAGAGAGAGAGAGAGAGAGAGAGAGAGAGAGAGAGAGAGAGTGTGTGTGTGTGTAGTTCATTGTTGGGGCTCTCTCTCTCTCTCTCTCTCTCTCTCTCTCTCTCTCTCTCTCTCTCTCTCTCTCTCTCTCTCTCTCTCTCTCTCTCTCTCTCTCTCTCTCTCTCCAAGCCTTTAGGGAAGTTTCGACGCAAGCTTTTTTTCAAGTACTTTTCTCCCTTCACCATCTTTATGTCCGTCCCTTCCTTGTCTCCATACGCAGCCTGTCCCCTTCCCTTCCCTTCCCTTCCCTTCCCTTCCCCTCCCTTCTCTTCACTTCCTGTACCTTTCTTGCTCTCCTTTCTTTGCCCGTTCCATTCCGTTCTCCTCCTATTCCTTCACACTTCATTCTCTTTCACGCCTCTCACTCAGTACTCCTTCCTACCCCTGCAGGCTTCATTTCCCTTGCCTCTTTTCAAGTTTCCCATCTTATCCTGCCGCCATCTCTCACTTGTTCGTTATCTCTTGCCACCAGTGTCCAGAACAGCATATTTTTCCCTTCTGTGTGTTTTTTTCTTCCATTCATCTCTTTTCAGTATCTAATTTCTCTTACTTTGTTCTTCTTTCCCTGTGTTTTTTTTCTTTGCTTTCTGTTTCAATAACTCACTTAGGGACTGGTTAAGTATATGGTCTAAGACAGTTAATTTTTCTTTCTTTTCAATGTAGTTCTATTTTTCATCGCTTTCCTCCTTTCCAGCATTTTTTTTCTTTTCTGTCTTGCTATTTTATCTTTCCTCTCAGTCTTTACTCTTCCCCCCCCTAAAAAAAAAAAAAACGCTTAGGTCTATTCAAATATGTAAACTCGTACAATGATGTCTCTATTTTTGTACATCCATTTTACATACAACCTGTTTTTTTTCACTTTAATCCTCCTTTACTTCCTCATACCTTTCTCTACCTTGTCACTTCTATTCCCTCTGTGTCGTTGTTCTATCCAAGTATATAACGTAAAGTAAATCCTCTTATTTCATCTATTCTATTCTTTTTACACCCATTCACTGCCATATCCTTCCATTTCCTTCGCCTTTTCTAAGCTATTCACGTTTACTTCCTGTCCTCGATCGCTATTTCTATTCTTCTTCTTCTTCTTCATCTTTTTCTTCTTGTTCTTGTTCTTATTCTTCTTGTTCTTGTTCTACTTTTCTCTTTTTTCGTCGTCCTCCTCCTCCTCCTCTTCTTCTTCTTCTTCTTCTTCCTCTTCTTCTTCTTCTTCTCTTTTCTTCTTTTTCTCCTTTTTTTTCGTGCATCTTGCCTCGCCTTACCTCGCCTAGTCTCGTCTCCAGTTCCGGGCGGTGAATACACTTGGAGCGTATATTGATTCCCTTTCTCGGCCAACTTCATGTCCCTCCCACTACTCAGGGCAAGGGAGCACAAAGGATCACAAAGGAAGAACAAGTACAGGGGAAAATAACACAAAGGATCACAAAGGAAGGACAAATAGTAGATCAGTTTGTGAAAGGCTGTGTTTGTTCGTGACCTGTCTAATGTAAAGTAGGAAAAAAATTAGGATAGGAAAGGTAAAGGTTATCTGTCTGTCTGTCTGTTTCTCTCTCTCTCTCTCTCTCTCTCTCTCTCTCTCTCTCTCTTTCTCTTTCTCTCTCCCACGCACCTTGTTAATTAAAGGGGGAGTTTTTTGTGAGTGCTTAATGGTATTGTTCGTGTGTGTGTGTGTGTGTGTGTGTGTGTGTGTGTGTGTGTGTGTGTGTGTGTGTGTGTGTGTGTGTGTGTGTGTGTGTGTGTGTGTGTGTGTGTGTGTGTGTGTGTGTGTGTGTGTGTGTGTGTGTGTGTGTGTGTCGGAAGCTTTTAATGAGTCCCTCGTTGGCAAGGCGCTGACTAAGATCCCAAACTCAGCAGCAGATTTAGCCTTCTCTTCTCAATGCTCTCCACGGCTCTCAGGGTTCAAGCAGTGATTAGATTGAAAACTTTTATTCCTCCTTTTATAGCCGATCTCCTTCCTCACCTTCCCCCCTCCCTCTCTCTCTCTCTCTCTCTCTCTCTCTCTCTCTGAATGGGTATGATAGTGAATGTAGGTAAGAATGTTTAACCCAAAGTCTGTCTCGTGTACATTTATAGGAACTTTCCCTTGTGTTCTTATGGTATTATGTTCTTATCCACTCTCTCTCTCTCTCTCTCTCTCTCTCTCTCTCTCTCTCTCTCTCTCTCTCTCATTTTCTCCCCTGCGCGTCTATTTAGAGGAATATTGTCAGGGTGAGTGTCCGTCGTTCCCTCGAGATCACTAATCGCTGGTTCATCTCATTCCCTCGTTCTCACTTCATTTCCCTTCCCCTTCCCTCCTTTTCCGCTTCTCTTTGCCAGTTTTCCTCTTATTCGCCCTCCATTTTTTTCGTCACGGCTATTAACTACTGCCACCACTGCCACCGCTGGTACACACAGCTACTATTGCTTTTACTGTTTTATGAGGTACTATCATTATTTCCGCTACCGCTAAGTCTTTTGCTGTAATAGTGGTCGTGGTGGTGCTAGTGGTAGTGGTGATGATGGTGGTGGTGGTGGTGGTGGTGGTGGTAATAGTAGTAGTAGTAGTAGTAGTAGTAAGAGGATGAAAAAGAAAACAGAAGAAGGAATAAGAGGAGGAGGAGGAGGAGGAGGAGGAGGAGGTGAGTCAAGGAATGAGAATAACATTTACCCTCCACACACACACACACACACACACACACACACACACACACACACACACACAAACATTAACACAACTATTAATTAAGAACAATAGGTTCATTAACTCCACCACCTCCGCTTTGAGTTAGTCGCAGCACCACAGCACTCCACTCAGCACCACAGCACTCCACTCAGCACCACATCACTTCACTCAGCACCACCACTCTGACAGCCACACAGGAACACACATCAAACACCGCCATTATAATCATGACACCAGCCTTTGCATCACCACTCAGCACCAGAATCAGCACCAGAATCAGCACCATCAGCACCAAATTAACACCATTACGAGCGAGTCAGCACCGTCAGCATAGTACAGTTAGCAAGGAGTCAACATAAACAGCACCATTATCAGCATGTTAGCATTAGGACAGCACAAAGTCAGCACCAGGTCAGCATAGTCAGCACACCCCTGCCTGACCACCTTGCTGACACTCGTCCACTCAAAAGCTGGCAAGTATTGATCTATAGTGTTAAAGGAGAACACTCGCGCCCTGCAAGATGCCTCCCCGCTACCTTCCTCCCTGTCCTTTCCACTTCTGCCCCCCTCCCTCACTCCCTCATACTCCGTTTCACTCTCCCCCGTTTCCTAATGCCTGTCCCACTACTCCTCTTCCTCCTCCTCTTTCTCCTCTTCCGCTTCCTTGCTCTTCATTGTTGACCACTCATTTACTGCAACCGCTGATTTGAATAAAAGCAGACCTTGTCATGTAAATGTACTTAATCTTGCATTCATGTTCACTGGTCTTGAAGCTCTCATGACGATGGATGAGTGTCACGTGACTGGCTTTATTGAATTACGAGTCAATACGAGTTACATTTCGTTATTTTTGCTAATTCTTTTCTCAGTGTGGTATTAATGAAGAGGATAAGGGCAAGACAGGCTCAGGCGGCGGTCAGTGTCCCGAGGTGTCACTGGTGATATTCAGGGATGGTTTGGACGGGGACCCGGAAGCACGTACACAGCGAGTCAGTGGTCAGAAGGGGTGAGTGGGTCAGCGAAGTGCTCAGGGGACGAGGGAGACGCGGGGACAAAAGTGATGTGCCGCAGAGGTCACTATTTATGCCTCCTCTCTTTCCTTTTCTTTTTTTCTTCCTTTTTTTTCTTCTTTTCTTTTCTTTGCATCAGTGATATCAGTGACAACCTCACTCTCTGCCCAGAAAACAAAAGAAATTTGGAGTAAAGTTACAAAAATGTGTTAGAAAGTATACCTCCTTGACTTTCTTGATAGAAATATGAAATTTAATTTAACGGAGATCAATTTTGAAATAATAAATGCAGGAAATAACCACCAACTGAAATATCCAACAAAAAACAGAAGGTGACGAAGAAAATAAGAAAAACTTAGAATGATGATTTCAAACGACCCCTCAGCAGCACCGAGTCCCAGAACACACTAAAACAATCACACCATTGAAGTGATTCAGTACTAAAAGCTTCGAACATAAGCCGATTACTGCTCAATTCATCAGACCAGGAGCCAAGCCGACACAAGTTATGAAAGGCGTGGAATATTAATGAACGGAAACAACTTCAGTCTCAGCGGATTAAGCCACTGTAGCTACACGAGACAACACTTTTTATGTAAGAGAGAAAGCTGGCCAAGGGTAACAAAAATAATGTAAAAAAGCTCACTTAGTTGTCAGTTCCCTTGCAGATCCGAAAGACTTAGCCGAAAGAAAGGGATAAATGTCTTGAAAGCTTAAGTCAGGGGATGATGCAACACACATTTTTCTACTTTGCTTACTTTTAAATCAAGTGGAACAGTTTAAAGACATTTGTCTCAGACTTTCGGCTAATTCTTTACTATTCTTTTAGGAAGCTTGCATTCAAGTGGGCCTTTTTTTTATGTTTCGTTGCCGTTGGCAAGTTTCCCTCTTGCATTATTTTTTTTTTCTTATTTCTCCGCAGCCTGCTTTGGAGAGTAACACGGACAGTCACGAGAATATCTAGAAGAATTACCCCAACTCAAATTGATCTATTTATATCTCACTCACATCAACACAGCAAAGTGACGCATCATTTGTACATACTTGAACCTTTGAAAAATAAGCGACTGGCATTTCTCTCCATCCTCTTCCTCTTAGACTTAATTAATCTCCTCACCTGATTACATTGTGCTTTTTTTTAGTAGTTCCGTTTCGTTGGGATCCACAGGAATCTTGTCGTTACCAATTTTCTTTATATTCTTTTGTGTTCCTTCTCCTCCTCCTCGTCCTTACCAAACTCCAACGATCTTTTCCTGCAACCCATCTCACTCTTTCTCTCTTACATTTCTCCTCTATCTTTCACTATTTCTTTCTCCTACACCCTACTGCTTTTACTCCACAGCATACTCCCTCTTCCTTCTTCCTTTTCCTCCTCCTCCTCCTCCTCCTCCTCCTCCTCCTCCTCCTCCTCTTCCTCTTCCTGCAGAGTCTCTCATCACCCGACCTTCATCAAAGTGCAAAACAAAAGAAGTAAAAAAAATTGTGGAATGTATTATAAAGTAAAATATAAAATATTGCACACGAGGAAGAAGAAAGGACGAGGACGGAGAGGAGGAGGAGGAGGAGGAGGAGGAGGAGGAGGAGAAAAAAGATGAAAAAATGCCACAGTATGAGAGGGAAGCGTAATGGAGAATATGCGGAGGAGTGCCACAAGAAGAAAGAGAAAAGGTGAAAGAGGAAAAGAAGAAGGAGCAGGAAGATGAATAATAAGTGAGCAAAAAACGTAAAAAAAATATAGATATACCATCAAAATAAACCAAAACTCTTAGATTGGAAAAAAGAGGAAGAAGAGGAGGAGGAGGAGGAGGAGGAGGAGGAGGAGGAGGAGGAGGAGGAGGAGGAGGAGGAGAAGGAGGAGGAGTAGGAGGAGAAGGAGGAGGAGGAAAGTGAAAAAATGATAGAGCAAGCAAGGGGAGTGTAATAAAACAAATCTGGAGAAAGAGGAAGCAGAAGAGGAGGAGGAGGAGAAGGAGGAGGAGGAGGAGGAGGAGGAGGAGGAAGAGGAGGAGGAGGAGGAGGAGGAAGGTAAACGTATAAATAAAAGAGAAACTGGTAAGGCAGAAAACAGAACAAAGAAAACACTTCCTAAGAATATGAGGAGGAGGAGAAGGAGAAGGAGGAAGAGGAGGAGGAGGAGGAGAAGGAGGAGGAGGAAATGAAAGAAAAGGAAAAATATAAAAAGAAGAAATACGAGCTTGAGAGGAGATTATTTACGAAGAAGACGAAGAAAGAAGAAGAAGAAGAAGAAGAAGAAGAAGAAGAAGAAGAAGAAGAAGAAGAAGAAGAAGAAGAAGAAGAAGAAGAAGAAGAAGAAGAAGAAGAAGAAGAAGTAAATAATACCAAGCGAGAGAGAGAGAGAGAGAGAGAGAGAGAGAGAGAGAGAGAGAGAGAGAGAGAGAGAGAGAGAGAGAGAGAGAGAGAGAGAGAGAATATATATGTATAATTTTCTAGTAACTGTTTCATAATCTATTTCATTAGTGCATGCAAATAAAGAAGTTTAATTTTTCTCTACCCTTTTTTTCATAATACGTGTTAGGGTACTATTATTTTTTCGGTGTGGTGTTTACTGTGGCGTAATAAATTTTAGGCCCATGGGTTGAGGTGAAGCGAGGTGTGGCGCGCACGTCGTGGCTTGGAGACTGTTGTTGTAGCATTTTCTAGCTGGTTTTTGTTCTTCTATTGTGAGATTTTGTACTATAGGATGGAAAAAAAGGCAGAAGATCAAATAGGAAGAATAGGAGGAAGAGAAGAAGAGATATAGGGTTGGGTTAGGTTAAGTTTTCTACTAAAAGACAGAAGAGAAAAGGCAGAAGACCAAATACAAAGAGAAGGAGGAGGAGAAAACGAGGTACAAGACAATATAGGGTTGGGTTGGGTTAAGTAAGGTTTTGGGTGAGTTTTCCTTTTTTTCTTACGTTTTTCTTTTTACTTTTTCCACTTTTGGTTTTCGTGTTACGTAATACATTTTAGACTCATCGTTTTATGGTCAAATGTTTGCATGTTTTCTATTTTTTCCTGTGTTTCATTTCCTTTTTTATTTTCTATCTATATATTTATTTTCACCTAAAGCTGCTTTAAATTTCATACAAGAATCTCACACTTACAAGTAATTTCCACTTATTCCTTTCTTCACACAATCGCAGAGGCTGTTATATTTTTCTAGCGCCACATTTCCTCACATCTCACCTTATCAGCCTCTAGCGATATTTTCGCCACCAAAAGTTATGCCAAGTTATGTAAAAAGTTATGCAAAAGTTACACACAAGTCACTGCGTATTGCCGTTACCTAACAATCTACACTGATAGTTTGCTGTCGCGTTCCTTCATCTATCACGTAATCAAAATTTTTACGCTCGTCTCCTTTTCTCTCATATGTGGCGAGTGACAAACACGTAACATAGCATGAGGCGGGCGATCCTTGAGCCTCGCAACACGCAACACTCACCAGTCCTCTCTTGCATCCTGTCGTTAACTCACCAGATCGTGTTTAGCTCCTTCAGGATGAGACAACGACGCACGACACACACACACACATACACACACACACACACACACACACACACACACACACACACACACACACACACACACACACACACACACACACACACACACACACACACACACACACACACACACACACACACACACACAGGATGCAATTATCTCCCCCCAGAATCTTGTGTAAGTGTGTGCAGTATTGGTCAACGAAGCGGAAAATTTGTAAAGGACGCCTGACTTAATAGAAATAAACCTCAGCGAAAAATAACATGATAGACGAGAATTGAATAAGCTGAGTAAGAGGAGGAGGAGCAAGACAGGGAGAAAAATCAGGTGTGAAGGAAGAATAGTTTGGTGTGCAAGGCGGAAGGATGAAAAGAAGATATATATAAAAACGCGTAGAAAAAGAAATGAGGTTGCAGTGAAGGGTTGTGAACGAGAGGAGAGAGAAAAAATGGTTAAGATGAAGGCAGGGGAAGGTTCTGTGTAGATTGAAACCAAACACTATCGATGTCTATAATGAAACCATCTCTGTTCTGCTTCATAAATCTACCCACAAACTAGTATCATCAATTTGTCATACCTTGAAGTGATGGCAAGGAAAACACACACACACACACACACACACACACACACACACACACACACACACACACACACTGCCACTCCCCACCGCTCATCAATTCATACAATCATCAACACACAAGTCGTTCCTCTATTCCTCTGTTCCTCCGTTCCTCCGCTGCTCCTCCCCTCGCCCCTTTCTCCGTGTCGCTGTTCGGCTCGACAAACATTTGCTCTGCGTTAGCTCGGTTTGTCGGGGCCCTAATCGGAGCTCCACCCGAGGAACTAATACGAAAAACAAACCGGAGCAACACCTAGAGGCCGGAGACTCCCTCGGCTCCCAACGGCGGCGATGATTCCGTATTGACAAGACACACACGGCTGAAGAAGTGACTGGAGGAGGAAGAGGAGGAGGAAGAGTAGGAGGAGTAGGAGGAGGAGGAGGAAGAGGAGGAAAGGAGGAAAGAAGGTTAGTTTACTCTTCTTCGACCTCTCTCATTTAATTCCCTCTTTGCTAACCCCGTCCTACCCCTCTCTCTCTTCCTTCTTTCCCCTCCCTACCGTCTCAGATTTCATGGTGAATGTATTACTTAAGGAGCCTCTCCTCTTGCCAGCCTCCAGCCAGCCCAGTCAGATCGTCGGCCTTAGAGATTTAACTTTTCCTTAATGCAGTTTTGGTGTTAAATATTTCAACACATTTCTCTCTCTCTCTCTCTCTCTCTCTCTCTCTCTCTCTCTCTCTCTCTCTCTCTCTCTCTCTCTCTCTCTCTCTCTCTCTCTCTCTCAACCATAAGACTGGCCCATTTCTCACTGACATCTTTACTTTCCCTCCTTTCCTTCAGTCTTCCCTGCGTAGCCTTGACCTCCCTCCCCGCTTCTCTCACTACGTCTCTCCCTCCCGTCCCCGTAGAAGGATAGCGGCACTAAATCCCCCGCCAATAGGGCCGTGGCTCCCTCCCCAGGTCCTCCGGTGGCCGTGGTGCCCAGGCTGGTGTTTGGTACGCTGGTCGATGGCAAGTTCAGTTCCCAGGAAGATTTAAGACTGTCATTGACCCCCTGAGCCTCCTCGTGTATCTATGACCCCCTCACGTGGGTAGGTGTGGGAAGGCCTAACGCACGGCGCATACATACATACACACACACACACACACACACACACACACATACAGCTGTCGCATAACGCTATACTGGTATAAGGGGCTCCCTCCACACGCTTGTCATTATCTATCACTCCTTTACCCGTCAGTTTTATCAGTCTCTCTTGTCTCAGGAGTCTGCTGTTGTCCTACGCTGGTGGTGGTGGTGACACTGCCTGGTGTAATGGCGGCGCCAATCACCAGAAGACTGCGTGGTGTGAGGATAGTCGAGTGGTGTCGAGCAGCGAGTAACGATGTGGTAAAGAATAACGGCGTCGCCTTTACCGCACCAGCCTCGATGAACAGACTTTCCCGCCTGTTGGTCGCCGCGGCACGCTCCCAACACACGCACTCGTCTGTCTCTACGGTAGTTCTGGCGAAGGGGAATCGATTCTGCGCACACAAGTTCCTGAGGGGAATAGCGTACCTTCAAGGGGAGTTGAGGCAAGGTTGTCTTGCTGGAGCGGCGGCCACTCAGGTGGTGGTGGACATCCCGCACCAGATGTAGCCGCAGGCTATGCAACACAACTGTTTCCAAGGACATCCCAATCTTTCCGCCTTCCCTCCTGTCAATAGCACAAATTGTTCGCCAGAATCGTGAATAAATTTGCCGGGCGAGGCAGCAAGATGTAGCTGGCAGCGCATTTCCTTCCCTGCAGTTCATCTCTGTCTGAGTCAATCCACCGATGTTTAAACGCCGCCCTCACTCACCGACACTGCTTTAGTATTCACTCAAATCCTTTTGCTCTGACATAGTAATGTATAATTGACTGGCCATAGCACATTACAGTGAACCATTCCATGGTTGTGGTGGTGGGGGTGGTGCCTCCCTGAGTGAAGCGCAACGTTGGGTAGTCATATAGCAGGCAAGGGTTTGTTTACCTGTGGTAGTGCGCGGAGTCCACCAATGATCGGCTGCCTCCACGGAATGGGACTACTTAAGATCACACTTCTTGATTCACTGGCCGGAGCATTGCGTGTTGTGCTTGGCGCGTGTTTACCTGTGCTGGGGGAGGCGGCTCGCCTTGTTTGCGTCCGTTATTTTTAGCATCATTACCACAGGGAACAGAGCAGCGTGACGTTAGGCGCCAGTCACTCCCCACCTCGGCAAACCTCACGCAAGGCTCATCGCCGCTCTCCTCAATCATCACCGCACTCACAAAGCTGCCCACCGACGCCCAGCAAATTACTCTATCAAAACATAAACCAATACACTCTGAAGACATGGCGGGTGGTGGCGGTGATGCAGCTGTCGCGTGGCACACCAGCGCTGCTTTTGTTCTCACTCATCCGGAAAGGAGAAGTTAACTAAAAACAAAACTTTAAAGAACTTTTGTTTATTAAATGTTAACGGTCAACTAATGTATGTAAACAATGTGGGAACAACACCTCCAATATACGCGTACACACACACACACACACACACACACACACACACACACACACACACACACACACACACACACACACACACACACACACACACACACACACACACACACACACACACACACATTCCATACAAACATCAATGCCATGAACTACAGGTGTCCGGGAGCAACGGTTTTTCTGGAGTAGGTCGTTTCTCCGTGGCCATTCTGTGACATCACTAGAAAAATGAACTTTGCCTTATTCATCACAATATTGATCCTCCTGACGGCTCTGGCAGAGGCCTGGACATGTACTTTCTGGAGTGCCGCGCCTCACAGGGTGTGGATCGACCGTGTTACGTGCGCCGTTTGTCACTGGCGCCTGGTAGCGTGACGGACAACTGCAATGGAGGTGCCGCCATGGTTTCAGCTCCAAGCATGTTTTTTTTTTTTTGTCCTAATTGTAGGGGATCTTATACGCAGGATGAAGGAGCGTAATTCTCTTGTACCTTTCTCTAATGGTGATATACTGATATCTTTACAAATTACAATAGCACAGCCAGCGTCTCAGTAGTGCATGACGACGCTGTCAACACGATAGCGCCAAACAAAGTGAACCCAAGTATTCGTGATCAATGTCTGACCCTGTAAAGTTTGCAGTCCAGACGTCTGAGTCTAGAAACATTTTAGAAATCAAATACAAGATTAATTACCAAGTGTCTCGAGTACCAAACGTCCTGAACTCAGTTTGCACTCAAGCCGATCTGTCTTGATCGTCTGACCTGAGGACTGTATGACCTGACTGCCATCCAGCCCAGCACCAAGTGACTGTAAACCGTCCAAGACTATAACAGTGTGGCGGGCGGCGAGGCGTAGAGCCGGAGGTGCGGTGACCTCATCGCCACAGACACACTGCCGCTCGACCGCTCAAAACTTTGGTTATTACGACCATAACACTTCCAAAAGTTTGAACTTGACGAACTCATCCTTGCCAAGACAGTGGAGGGAGTGTGGAGACTGACGGGAAGAGGCTGAGCTGTGGCCAGCTCGTGGGGAAACTGGAGTGTTTTCAGTCTGATTCTGAAGCAAGGGAAGCAGACAGCTGCTCTCTGACAGCAATATTAATTGCTTATTACCATGAAATGTACAGATGAGACTTATCAGACTATACACCTTGGTTTGCTAAAGTAAGACAATTGTTATTCTGCAAATTTACCAAAAAGAAACAGCTGACAACAAGCAAAGAAAACACCGGCAGGGGAATCTGAAAGGATGACTCATGTGCTTCACCACAAAGACTGTCAACAATGAACAGAAATTCTGCGACACAGCGGCACAGTGACAGGCGATGCTGATTGCTGACCATAACATAACACCGACATTCATCCCACGCACACACCTGTCCAATCCCGCTCACGCCTCCGCCTCCACCTGCTATTGCTTGGGAAGTGTCTGCGTAAGTCATTAGTCTGGAAGCGTCATGGCGGGAAAGGAGCTGTCATGGACGTGCTTCTTCTGTTGTCTATTTTACTATCTTTTCATTACACGGCTTTCCGAGCCGCCGTGTGGATGGAAGCGATGACAGCGCGGAGACAGCGGGCGCTGTGCCGCAGGAGTCTCAGGCAGGCAGCCATGGCCGTGGTGACCTGAAGCCACAATGCAGTCTGCGCTTGATTTAAAATACGGCACCATTAGCAAGGCAAGTCTCCGAAATTCGAAGGTAATTCAAACACTAAAAAAACGAGGCGGACCTACCATTTGTGTGTTCCGTGTCCTGCAGTTTTCCTTTCAGCTGAGAGCATCGTGCCGTCGAGTCCGTCAGCTTCAGTACCGCGTTCCTTTCTACTACAATAAACTTTTGTCTCGGACACTCAGCCAGTTTTACTTTTGTTTTCTACTGTAAGGTCTGCGTCTCGAGCCCAGCGGAAAACTAAGACGACTCTAAAGAGTTTAGATTGTTCCAGGAATGTTCCCATCCACGGTTTTAGAAGAGTATAGAGAGGATTAGATGGGCAGTAAATCTTTTTAAGTCTCTTCATTTTAAGTTTATGCTAATAATAATAAGAAACTTGATTATAATACTGAATTATTTACAGAGGAACAAGCGAGACACAGAAGTGGGCCAATGAAGCATGGCAGCGACATGATGATTCTGCAGCAGCAGAACACTCAGAATGTCTGCTCTCTACAGACTTCCGCATAGCCATTCTTCATTGACAAGCCTGTCAGACAGAGTTAGTCCTATGCATGACTGAGACAATAATCTCAACTGCTCGGTCAGTTGCAAACTGTAAAAGTTAGGAGAAGCGGCGTGAAATACAGGTTGCTTCATGTAACAGCTCGGCGTGCCAGAAGGGCCGGGAGGGATGGCGGGCCGACCCTTCCCTGTCGCCCAGCTCGGGAGAGGAAAGTGAAACTGATGGCTAGATATTTGTCGATAAGGTATTGTGATGGGCGGCGACCTGTGTCTGGCAGACACTGGCAGACCTCCAGCACCTGTGGCGGCAACTGTTGCTGGCGCCTCCCGGTCACTGACAGGGATCGCGGTGTCACCGAGGCGCAGCATGGTATCTATCGTCTGCAGAGAGACAATTTGTGTGTGTGTGTGTGTGTGTGTGTGTGTGTGTGTGTGTGTGTGTGTGTGTGACTGGCTTTGGCTCAGCTTTTCGCCAGCCTCACCCTTCAGCCGCCCTGACAAGTCTGCCCATCATCCAGGCAGAGCAGCCCAGCGGTGGCTGTGGAGGGTGTGCTCCTTCCACCACGGCGTGGTTCAGAGTGTCCCGGAGTCAGTCTCCGGATTTTGCCTCACCGCCTCGCCGCCTGGCCGGGGATGAAGCTGTCCGGCGGCGGTGACGGATGGCCTGCGGGTGTCAGCTGGCTTTACATTTATTCATTGAATCTTTATTAAACTTCTTCTTCTATCATTTTTCACTTATACAAAATGGTCGGAAGGGCAAAGAGCTGAACACATTCAGTGTAGCTGATGATGTTCCCGGATAGGAAGTAAAATACGACGCCGGAACGAAGAATCTTGACTAAGGCTAGTATAAGGAACAAAAGCCGGCACGCTGCCCCGGACCTAACCATTATGAAAGTGATAAATGAAGGCGGTGCGGCGGCCGGCCCTCAATGTGAGATGATGAACCCAAGAAAAATGGGGTGTGAGGCCCGCTGCGGAGCAAGACGAATGACGAACGATAGCATCGGACGCCGCCCGCTGTATTTGTGAGAGACGTTAATAACAAACGATGAATACATTAACAAGAAATGGAAGATTGTTCCGAAGAGAGAAAAGGAATACAAAAATAAATCACTTTACACATTATAAGAACAGTACGTTTGTATTGAGAGAAACAAATGAAAACAAAAAAAAACTGTAACGGACACGAAAATTAAAAATAAATATACAAAAAACAAAACCTCTCAATACCTACGAAAATAATACTGCCTGATATCCTAACCAGTCATGATCCTGCACTAAAGACTGACTCATAAGCATAACGTATCTATGCATTCTCTAAAGCAAAGAAAACAAGATAGATGACTAGCAATCACTGGCATGTCTACGGAGCTTTGGAGGGTGAAAGTTGGTCCAGTAACAAGATGCACAGTTACCGGTCAGTCAGTGTTCCCTGCAAGAGATGAAGGCAAGAGGGAATGCTGTCAGGGAAACTCAGGACACAAAAAGAGGCGCGAGTTTGCAAAAAGTGGTTCTTCTTCTTCTGTTTAGCATTAAGGCTGGCCTGTTAGCTGAGGTTCTCTGTGTGCTGACAGTGACGACAAACTCAGGCTATTGATGCGAGCACGTGGTTACAGCGATATATACGTCACCATTAGAAGTCAAGTAACATACATCACTCTGTCGCAAGCCGACTCATTACAAGAAAAGATGAATCACGGAAGAGAAAGGAAGTGTATGAGGCAAGAATGAAAGAAGAATAAGAAAGAAGCCTCATTTATTCCATCTCTTTTTTCCTCCTTCGTTCCCTCCTTCATCCAAATTTGTTTTATATTCTTCATTCTTCCTCCATGTTTCATCTTCTCTTGGTGATTTCCAGGTTTCCTCAAGTCTCTCCTGTGCAAAGCGTCTTCCATCAATAAGTGCCTTAGTGTGCCAATTGTCACGTTATAGGAAGAGTCTCAGGTTAGGGGAAGCGAGAAACACAGTGGAAGTGAAGGCTATAGAGGCTACTTGAATTTACCGCTCTCCTGTGTCTTGATTGCACCGAGGATGACACTAAAGGGCCCAAATTCTGACACACTTTGCTCTCTCACTATCACTGTTTTTCAAAGGCTCAAGTTGAAGATACTCGCATTTATAAGAATATTTTTATAATTCCGGTGATGAATTGGAAAGATTTCTAGTTTACTGAAAGGAGAAACTCTAGAAAACCCGGGTAGTCACCTCTGTGGCCTTGGAAAATTATCGTGGTGAGAGAGCAAGCCGTTTGTAAATACGCGCCTAGATCTTGCTCATGGTCGTAGCGGGAATCGATGGCCCTGGTGGCACTCCAACATGACACCGTATGAATAGCGTATGAAGCCGATATTGAGCATTAAACAACAATCTCCGTGAAGAACCTCGCGCTGGAGACAAGAGAAGGCTGGCGATCATTCTGAAAGTTGGAGTGGTGGCTGGTGGCTAGTGACTGTGTATACTGTAAGTGGTGACTGGTGAATGTCTTGTGTAGATTGTAAGTAGTGACTGGTGACTGTCTTGTGTAAATTGTGACTGGTAAATGCCCTGTGTAAATTTGGAGTGGTGACTGGTGATTGTTTTGTGTAAATTGTGAGTGGTGACTGATAAATGCCCTGTGTGAATTTGGAGTGGTGACTGGTAAGTGTCTTGTGTAAATTATAAGTGGTAATTGGAGACTGGTGACTGTCCTGTATAGATTGAGAGTGAGACATTTTGATAGGTGTTCTGGTTCTTGGTGCTGGTGAGATTTTAACACAGGGTTCCATGTTGCCACTGTCTCTCATATTGCCTTTGTCTCTCCGCTGACAACTTAGCCACTTCCTCTCGCAGCCAACTCATCATATCAACTATTTGCTAAGACTCACTTAACTTTACTTCGCGTTCTTATTAATGATCACATATTTTTTGGTAACCATTTATTAGCAGACAGTATTTATTTCCAACATTCTACTACCGAGTCTCTCCTGATTTTGAAAGGCTATGGGTTCTCGTAGGGACAGTTTCCAAAGGCCGTACAGATTATTGGTCAGGGTGTTTCATAGGAGAGGTCAGGCCATTAAACCAGACACGCTGCTGTTATGGGGCCAGGATATGGTAGCTAAGGTTATTGGGATACCAAGAGAGAGGTTTAGGTTAGACTGAGGGGTAGACCAGACAACCTGCTGTTATTAATATATGCTGGGACAGGGTGGGCTATTAGAATGAGGTAGACTGACACACTTATTCTCTCTCTCTCTCTCTCTCTCTCTCTCTCTCTCTCTCTCTCTCTCTCTCGTGGCGGGATCACAGGTGGTAAGGGCCAACAAAGCACTGTGTTCACCAAGCCGCGCCTGTCATCCCTTCACAATGGTCCACTCAACCACCGCAACACAAGTGAACGATCCACACCTTCACCAATACTGATTCCTCCTCCTCCTCCTCCTCCTCCTCATTTTCCACCTGTACTGTCCAATCTCTCTTCCCTGTAGCTAGTTATCAATCAGAATCAAAAGGACAAAAAGGTCTGTTGCTGTTTGGCTTTCCTTTGTATTCCTTTAGTATTCCTAGCTACTCTTCCTAATCCTCCTCCTCCTCCTCCTCATCCTATTACAGGTATCTCCTAAGTTACTTTCTCCTCTACCTCATATTACAAACTTTCTATTTCTACTACTACTACTACTACTACTACTACTACTACTACTACTACTACTACTATTACTACTACTGCTACGCCACACTCGTCTCATCTCTCACACATGATACATTCTTCTCCCACCCCTCCACCATCCACGCCAGGTCTTCCAGCCCCTCCGCCGCCCTTGACCTCCTCTCCCGCTTCCCCAACCACCACCACCACCACCACCACCACCACCACCACCACCCCACTTCCAGCTGAGACATGAAAGACGAGAGAGAAATAAAATCTATACAACTTTGTCAACTTTAAACAACTTTTTTCCTTTTCTTCTTTGTTTTTTTATTTTGTATTGGTTATTTGTCTTTTACCCACATATTCTCTCTCTCTCTCTCTCTCTCTCTCTCTCTCTCTCTCTCTCTCTCTCTCTCTCTCTCTCTCTCTCTCTCTCTCTCTCTCTCTCTCTCTCGTTATAATCACATTCCTGCCTCCTTCTCCTCCTGTCTCCTCCTCTTCCTCTTCCTCCTCCTTCTCCTCTTCCTCCTCCTCCTCCTTTATTTCTCAATGTCACTCTAGACACTGACCTACCCTCCTCCCATTTCCCTACCCATTATTAATTTGGAGAAAGGGGAGAGGAGAGAGAGGGGAGAGGAACAAAAGGGAAGGGGCCGAGATAGTGAAAGGGGAGAAGGTAAAAAAAGGAGAGAACACAAACTTTATAGCCACAAAAAATGGGGAAGAGAAGAGAGAAAGGTGAAGAAAAGTATGAAAAGGAGAAAAGAAAGAGAAGGGAAGATAAAGAAAGGGAAGGAAGGAGAGGAAAGAGGGAGGAAAGGGTAAGGGAGGGAGAGGAATTGAAGAGATAAATGAATGAAGGAAAGCCATAGAAGGGACAGAAGAAGGAACTGGTAAAGAAAATGAAGGAAAAAAAGGAAGGGAAACAAGGAAGGGAGAGGAAGTGAAGAGATAAATGAATAAAGGAAAGGTACGGAGGAAGGAACTGGAAAAGAAATGAAGGGAAAAAGGCGAGTAAAGAGATTAAGGTTAGTGGAGAAGGGAGAGCAAGGGTAAAAATAGGAGGATAAAGAAAGAAAACAAAAAATGAGACAGTAAGAGGAGGAAAAAAAGGAAGGAAATGAGAGAGAAACAAAAAAGGGAAAAGAGAAAATGAATGAGAAGAATATAGAACGAAAATGGGAAAAAGACAGGGAAAGGAATAAAAGAATGGAAATAGAAAGGAAGTGGAGGAGAAAGAAAAGGAAAAGAACGAAAAGGAAGGAAAAGTAAGGAAAACTAGAAGGTGGATTCACAAGACAACGTGACTAAACTTCTGAATTATCGACTTTAAGAGAGATTTTACCTCTCTCTCTCTCTCTCTCTCTCTCTCTCTCTCTCTCTCTACAAACACACCCACACACTCGGTATATATATCTTGCTCTATTTTTACCACAAAGCAGTAAATTATAAATCCCTGCACACATTCCACACACAGGCACGCGCGCACACACACACACACACACACACACACACACACACACACACACACACACACACACACACACACACACACACACACACACACACACACACACACACACACACACACACACACACACACACACACACACACACACACACACACACACACAAAGAACGAAGATTAATTTGAAAACTCATATTCATTCACAAAATTTGCACGTACGCCAAGGTAGATTAGAAAACACACACACACACACACACACACACACACACACACACACACACACAAATGAAAACCGCCAGAAGGAGACAAGGTTAACCAAAGAGAGAGAGAGAGAGAGAGAGAGAGAGAGAGAGAGAGAGAGAGAGAGAGAGAGAGAGAGAGAGAGAGAGAGAGAGAGAGAGAGAGAGAGAGAGAGAGAGAGAGAGAGAGAGAGAGAGAGAGAGAGAGAGAGAGAGAGAGAGAGAGAGAGAGAGAGAGAGAGAGAGAGAGAGAGAGAGAGAGAGAGAGAGAGAGAGAGAGAGAGAGAGAGAGAGAGAGAGAGAGAGAGAGAGAGAGAGAGAGAGAGAGAGAGAGAGAGAGAGAGAGAGAGAGAGAGAGAGAGAGAGAGTAATAACAATATATTCAAATTGGAAGATTAAATTACAGTATGCAGCCTCAAATTGAAATCAACACACAGGCGAGGTGGTGGCCCGGGGGAAAAAGGCTCGTCGTCGCAATTGGAATCGTTGGTGATGGTGTGTCGCGGCTCAGGCAATGAAGTGGCGGAAACCTTAAGTGAACCGGTAGAATGTGACCAGGATTCTTCAAAGCATCGTTCTCTTATCGCTACTGTATTCAAAGGACACTGAGATGATTAGAAGTGTTGTCATTGGTACTTTTCTTCTCGTTGATGTAGAATGCTTATCAGTCTTTCACTGGAGTCTCGGACTGACTTCATTAGATAGTCTGTTTCATGGGTGAGGATGAGAGGTAGGACGATAAGGAGCTAGGAAGGAATGCTCTATATAGGAACGTGCATACCCTTATTTTTACCTTTGCTGGTGATAGTGAAGAGTGAAAAGGAAGAGAGGAAATGACGACGACGATGACGAACAAATAGTACGGGAACAAGAAGCAGAACAAAAAAACAAGAGTAATGACTTGTCTCACACGCCGCGATACACTCAGGCACTGCAATCAATATTCTACCACTTCTTTTTTTCAATGTTTTGTTGGCGCTGCTCCAAGACTTCTGTTGCGACGAATTGCTTTGGTGACGCGCCGGCAAAACTTCAACGTCTTTTCTTCCTTGGCGAGAAAGACAGAGAGAGACAAGCGAGTACTGATACAGAGTTATGAGGAAATGTTGCCAAGTCTTTTCCTTCTCATTCTTTGTGTGTAGCGATGGCAAAGTTTTGATAGTAAGTTGACTAACTGTCTGGCTGACTCACTCTACTTATTTACTTATTTTCTCATTTCGTCAGCGAAGGATTGACTGACTGCTTTACTGATTAAATGAAGACTAATCAGATTAACTGACTGACTGACTGACTGATTAAGTGAAGCCTGATCAGATTAACCGACTGACTGACTGACTGACTGAAGTACCGACCGACTGACTGACTGACTGACTGACTGAAGTACCGACCAATTGACTGACTGACTGGCTATAGAATCAACTAAATGGCTGACTGACGAACTGACTGACTGAACAATCATATGAGAAACTGACTGATTGCCTTACCAAATGACAGAACGACGGACGGAATAACTAATAGACAAGACCAATAGACTGACTGACCAAATAACTGACTGAACAACCTCGAACAGTAAGTCACGATAAACAAAATGATAAAGAAAAAAAAAACTTATCTGAATCGAAACCAAACGTCACTAGAATCCTCCCAAAAGAGAAACATATGTACTGGTTGTTCTTCTATCGTGTTCTAGCGTGTGCGTGTTTCTTTGAGTGGAGTACCTGTGTGAGCCTTAAGTGAGCGTAGGAGGGAGACAGGGAGGGAGAGAATGGGGGAGGGAGGGAGGGCAGCACGGAGGGCAAAGACCTGGAAGTGGGTGTGCGTGTGAAGAGGTCGATTCCCCGCGCCTGTGTCAGCTGGGAGTACCGTCACGAAGGCAGCCGCTAAGACACTAAGACAATTGAGGACTGTATTCCAAAACACATCCAGGTCCCACCTATACAGCTTTCCAAAGGCTCTACCTGAAGTGATACAGGTTTATAAAGGGGTTTTCTCTTTACTGCTCTAATGACAGGTGAACAGGGACACATCTTTGAGAACCTGGCTAAATTGTTTCTATGATTTAATGATGAAAAAGCCGCATTACGTACAGTCAAATCACAGAAAAAGCAGAATAATCACAAAATATCCACTCGGCATTCACAGATAGACCACAACTACCAGGCTGAGTGTTCCTTCCTATCCTCAAAAGACGAAGGAAGACTGGTGGAAGATTGAGGGTTGCGGGAAGACAGGGTGAAATCACATGTATCTTCCCACTTCGACCTACCATCACTAATATTACAGTTACGATTATTAAAGAAAACTGGAGGTTGTAGGAATATAGACAGAAAGTACATGTATCTTCCCACTGCGAGTTACCATTACGATTATTACAATTTTTAACATGATTCTAACTCTTCAGCGAATCTTTACCACGACAAAGGCTGAGAGACAAATTGGGGCAGTGAGTGTGTACATAACGACCGCGCTGGGAGACAAGGATAAATAGTCTGCGTTCGGCAAATTAAGCTTCCTGAGGATGTGTTGATTCAGCAAATATTCAAATGGACGCGCCTTTGTTCCTTGCCTCACGTTTCTGTTCGGTCGGGTCTTCTTCTATTCAGCATTATTATTTTTACATTATTATTTTTCTAGGTCTCATTTTGCCTTTCCATAACAAATGTATAAAGGAAGTATTGTATTCTTATTATTTTATGTTATCCTACAACATTTCAATATTATTTTTTTCGCATCTTATTTTATCTTTCCTTAGCAAATTTACCTTTTCTTAACAAATAAATAGAGAAAGTCAGAGAGAGTCATTTTAACTCCTTCAGCAGCATGACACTTTTTCCATGTTCATTCTGGTTTTTATTTGGTGATTTTATACAGCTTCAGAAACTTATGTGGCCATTAATCTTCTGACCTCCATAAACCCTTACTAATGTCAATAAAGTGGTCTAATCGCACACGAATCTCAAGGTAAAAATGAGTCCCAATATTGATGAGATTAATCATTATTTTATATTTGGATTGATCTTCTGATGTAAGGTATTTTTACAAGTATCTCTTATTTCTCAATGATATTTCAGCTTTCCTTCACAGTAACAAAGTAAGAACGATTTATTCAGTATATTTTTCCGTAAAGTACGACCCTGTTTTCTTTTTCCTTCGGTGCTCTGGAATGTATCAATCAATCAGTCAGTCAGTCAGTCAGTCATTAATCTCTCTTTCATTCATATTTCTTTTTACAATTACGTGGGTATGATACAATCATTTTTTTTTTTACATACTGAATCATTTTGTTCTTCTGGGGTTTCAAAATCAATCAGTTAGTCAGTCAGTCAGTCAGTTCAATTCCAAAGTCTCGAGTAGCAAAATCAGTAGCAGGTTTTAGTTAACAGGCTGCGTTGTCCGTCAAGCCTTGCACTGATCGCCACGGGGCACACACGGGCACGTCACAGCTGCTGATTGGCGCTGGTCGAAGCTGTCCCTTGAATAAATGAACAGAAAATGTGTGTATTGGTGAGGGATAGTGGGAGGTGAGAGTAGGGCACGCGGGAGGAAGGGGAGGTGAGGGATAGGAGAGTGAAAGTAAGAGAAGGAAGGCATAGTGGAGGGAAGGAGAGGGATGATGGATGGGAATGCTTCTATATAAGAGAAGGGAAGGGATGGGTGGAGGAAGGGAAGGAAGGAGGGAAGAGAAAGCCAGAAAAAACGTAATGGAGTTGGTAATAATATACAAGTCAGTCAATCGGTTAGTCAAGAAATCAATCAAGCAATCAAATACCCATTCATTCAATCAATCATACAGTCAGTCGGTCAATCATTCATTCAATCAATCTCGTTCCTCCATCTTTAAATATTCCGGTCATGTGAATCTTGACAGGACTCACGTATGAATGTTCGGTGAATGAGAGAATAAATGTAGAATGACAGTGAAAAACGGAACATTGAAATGGAAAGGAGGAAGAAGAAAAAATGAAAGCAAGAAATAGGGTATAAGTAGATAGAGATGGATCGAAAGGGATAACAAGAGAATAGCGAAGAGGAAAAGAGAAGACAGAGAAAACAGAGGAGAGAGAAAGTAAAAGTTTTGAAGAGAAGATAAATGGATAAGACGAGAGAAGGCAGGTATGAGGAAGGAATGGAGGAGAGACAGGAAGGAGGAATAGGGAGGAATGTGGGAGAGGCGGGATGAGACGCGCCGGAGTGGATAGATGGCAGAGTGCATAATGGAGGAAGTGGAAGTAAGCTCATTGTATATTGGAATTTCTAGGAAGGTGTAATGGTTGTAGTGGTGGTGATGGTGGCAATGGTGGTGGTGGTGGTGGTGATGGTTCAGTGTTGTGGTGTATTTGTGGTATGACTATGAGGTGTAATTGAGTGACACTGAGTTAGAGGAATTGCAACATATGATAAAAAGAAATAAAAGACTCAGTGGTTGTTTGAGGTAGCGTGACTGAGGTGGTGTGGCTGTGGTGGTATGGTGGTTGGGTGTCTAGTGTGGTGTGGTGGTGTGTTGGTGTGGTGTGGTAGTGTGGTGGGGCTGTGATCTGTGGTGTGGTGGTGTGGCTGTGGTAGTGGTGTTAGTGTCTAGTATGGTGTGGTGATGTGGTGTGGTGGTGTGGCTGTGGGGGTGTGCTGGTGGTGTTGGTGTCTAGCGTTGTGAGTGTCCTGCAGAGACAAAAGAGGCAGCGGCTGAGAGGAAAAGTTTTTGCCTCCAGCGCGGTATTCGAGGCTCGTCGGTCACACTTATCTTGGCTGCGTGGCCTGCCGGGTAATTACAATTAAGAAAAGTTGTCTATGTATTGCAGCGGCGTGTTCGGGGAGGACCTCGGCACCTCACACACACACACACACACACACACACACACACACACACACACACACACACACAAGAGCACCACTACGAACAAGCCACTCTGGTGCAAAGACTTTCATTACTCCATTACATACTTTATGAGTCCATTCTGATGCTACAACGGCTTTCCTCCAGGTATTAATTAAAATGGCTCAGGTGGGCTTCACCTCGTAAAACGGGCGAGCCATCAAGTGACGCCATCAACCTTGAACCAACGGCGCTGTTTGCTCCGCTCGGAAAACGCATCGAACCTTTCACCTTAGTTTTCATTAGAGAGGTTATCGAGAAGAATGCAGGAACACTTTAAACTTTCAATACTGAGACGCATTTTTACCTTGAATTTGGGTATGATTAGACGATTTTATATGCATTAGAGAGGGTCTATGGAGGCCAGAAGATTAATGGCAAGAGTCTTTACCATTCTAATCCCAATATAATATTCTAAAGCTCTATAAAACTGGCCAAATAATAAATAACCAGAACGAATATAAAAACGCAGGCTAAGCTTTCAGTAACAATTCGCAGCACTATAGACAAAGCGCGAGCTGTTTACAAGTTATGAAAGAAAGAAAGGAATTAGAAAGAAAACAGTTTGAAATTCTTAGGCAGTTTAATGTCTAATATGGCAGCAGAACAATAAGAAATGTTTTGGAATGTTTCGTGACTAAGGAATGAAACAAATAGCACTCAAACGTTCAATAAGTTTAAGTTATGAAAAAAAGAAAAGAATTAGAACAGAATTTGTATTTCCTAGGCAGTTTGACGTCTAATGTGGCTGCAGAACAAAAAAAACAGTCTCCAAGTGCTTCGTGACTAAGGAGTGAAACAAATGGCACTGAAATGTTTAATCTTGCACTGGTATCCTGTCTCTTTGTCTCCTACGTACTCTATATTACACCCAGAATTGAGAGGACTTATCTACACTACTAGAGAATGATGTGGATTAGAAAAACACTGACTTTTCCACTTCTTGAATTCTGTTGATAATTTTCTCCCGATAACTGTTAATAAGAATTGTTTTAAACCTCACCGTATTTTCCACATGTTATTAATCCCTTTAGTACCATGACGCGTTTCCATTTTCATTCTGCTTACTATTTAGTGATTTTATACAGCTTCAGAAACATATGTTGGGGATTAAGATTTGATCTTCTGATCTCCATAGACCATTTCTATCGTAATAAAATGGTCGTATTGTACACAAATCTCAAGGTAAAACTGTCCCAATATTGAAGGTTCTAAGGACTATCTCGCGTTGAGAAGTGAAAGCCTCATCCACAAAATTTCTCTTCAGTGATGTTAAGAAAGCAAGAAGAATCAGTTAGAACGTTTGACAGTATGGCGTGTCAAGGTGTGGCTTCTCATACACAAGCGGTAACGGTGGTGAAGGTGGTGAAGGTGGTGGAGGCGGTGGTGGTGGTGGTGGTGGTGGCGTTTAATCTGAGTGGGTGTGGTGGTGTGGATTTAGCTAAGTGGATGTGCTTGTGTGGCTGAGAGGGTGTGGCGGCTACCGAGGATTATGGCAACAGATCGAATTATACTGAGAATGCGGCAGTGGGGAGAGAGGGAGAAGCAAGGGGAGGCGTGGCGGGGTGGGGATGTTGGGCGTGGTGGACGGGGATGTAGAGCGTGGCGGGGCGGGGATGTAGAGCGTGGCGGGGCGAGATTGGGCAAGTGGCGAGAAAGGGGATGGATGAAAGGGAGCAGAGAAAAGGATGAGGCTTAGGATGGTACGGTTTGTGGTCAAGGAATTTATTTATTTACTGTGTGTGTGTGTGTGTGTGTGTGTGTGTGTGTGTGTGTGTGTGTGTGTGTGTGTGTGTGTGTGTGTGTGTGTGCCATTTGTGTTCCTTACGACGGGCAGGCTCGGTCACAATCAGGTCCGGGACACGAGGCTTCTCTCATTTGACTCGTGCAAACACACTAAGTCGCCGCCAACAGTCGAGGAACATGCCACTCACTTCCAGACCCTCTTTACGTTTCACTTTAACCTTCAACCCTCTGATCGCAGGAGACGACAGGTTTTTAGTGTCTTTTAGTCTTCAAAATATCAATAAAACATGATTAGCTGGAGAAAATGGATGATAGGTAGAACACAGGTGGATTTGGCTGGATGAGATGAGATTTTGAGATTATTTTTCAGCAAATCACACGGAACAATAATACAAGAAAGACTTAAAAAACAAAACTAAGTAGAAAACAGTGGAAATGCATGTGTTCTGTTGCCTTTGATCTTTCCCAGGATACTTATTTAATTATATTTGCATTTTATATACATTTGTGTTATCCGGACTTTTTTCCATTATTCAGACCGGTTCCTGCGCCATATAGTCCGGAAAAAACGAGGGACGAGTGTATATTAAAACACCTCTGATCATGACTTTACTTATTTTTTCATACAGGAGGTGAAATCTAGTGAACCTCTTAAGTTTAAGCACAAAAAAAAGAGATCGAAGAGTCAGGTTTCATATCCACCAATCCCTTCCTTTGAGATTAACTGGGCTCTCTTTTCTACCTCTCTTATATGAACCTGGCTAGCAAACCCTCACCTGGACTGTCTATACTGGGGAGGTGCGGTGGGTGGACGGACTGCGACACGGGACAGACTGAAGGAGAGTAACGGGAAAGAGGAGGGAGAGACAGAATAAGATGAAGCTGTCACGTGGAACAAGTGAAGAATTGGATATGGGACACAGAGAGGCTGTGACATTGGAGAGAATGAGGCTGGAACACAGAAAGGAAGTGATATTGTAAGAAAGATAGAGGCTGGGATATATGACAAAAAGAACACGGATCAGAGAGAGATATAGAGCAGAGAGAGGCCGTGACATGGAACAGAATGAAGCTGGAACAGAGAAAGGAAGCGATATTGTAGGAAAAATGAAGGCTGGGATATATGACAAAAAAGAGACTGGAACACAGAACAGAGAGAAATTTGGACATGAGACTGAAAAAGTAAGGCTGGGATGTGAGACTAATAAAGGATAGGACACGAGACTGTGGGAGGTTGGGAGATAGAACACAAGAAGACTGGGACACAAAACAGAGGAGGACTAGGACATAAGACATAGGGAAACATGAGACAAGAGAGAAGTTATGACGTAGGAGAGAGTGGAGGTGGAACATAGAAAAGAGGGATTATGGAGCATAGAACAAATAGGAATTCTACATTACATTATCTTCTTCATGAGAGAGAGAGAGAGAGAGAGAGAGAGAGAGAGAGAGAGAGAGAGAGAGAGAGAGAGAGAGAGAGAGAGAGAGAGAGAGAGAGAGAGAGAGAGAGAGAGAGAGAGAGAGAGAGGAGAGAGAGAGAGAGAGAGAGAGAGAGAGAGAGAGAGAGAGAGAGAGAGAGAGAGAGAGAGAGAGAGAGAGAGAGAGAGAGAGAGAGAGAGAGAGAGAGAGAGAGAGAGAGAGAGAGAGAGAGAGAGAGAGAGAGAGAGAGAGAGAGAGAGAGAGAGAGAGAGAGAGAGAGAGAGAGAGAGAGAGAGAGAGAGAGAGAGAGAGAGAGAGAGAGAGAGAGAGAGAGAGAGAGAGAGAGAGAGAGAGAGAGAGAGAGAGAGAGAGAGAGAGAGAGAGAGAGAGAGAGAGAGAGAGAGAGAGAGAGAGAGAGAGAGAGAGAGAGAGAGAGAGAGAGAGAGAGAGAGAGAGAGAGAGAGAGAGAGAGAGAGAGAGAGAGAGAGAGAGAGAGAGAGAGAGAGAGAGAGAGAGAGAGAGAGAGAGAGAGAGAGAGAGAGAGAGAGAGAGAGAGAGAGAGAGAGAGAGAGAGAGAGAGAGAGAGAGAGAGAGAGAGAGAGAGAGAGAGAGAGAGAGAGAGAGAGAGAGAGAGAGAGAGAGAGAGAGAGAGAGAGAGAGAGAGAGAGAGAGAGAGAGAGGTGACAGTCTTAAGAAACGAGGATACTGTCTGGATAAAAAGATGGCGTGCCAGGAATAAAATGAGAAAAACTTTGAGAAGAGGAAGAGGAGTCGTAAGAAAAGACACCTAACCTAACCTAAGCTACATAGAGGGTGAGCTCTTAGAGTAGGTGGTGGTGGTGGTAGTGGTAGTGATGGTGGTGGTGGTGGTGGTGGAGAAGAAAGCTATCTAAGGAGCGAAAGAAGACGAAGGAAAGGTTAAGTCATCTGCTGCTCCCCCCAGAAGCGCGATGAAAAGAAGACATTTTAACGTATAGGTCTCTCTATTTCCGGAGGTGTTAAGATATTCCTCATTCCAAACAGCTTAACATCTTAAGCACCGAGACGCATTTTTCATGTTTATTCTGCTTACTATTTGGTGATTTCATACAGATTCAAAAACTTATGTGGGTATTAGAATAGTGAAAGCTCTGGGCATTAATCCCTCCAGTACCGTGCCGCGTTTTTGTATTCATTCTGGTTACTCTTAGGCGAAAAAAAAGAAAGAAAAAGAGCCAGAGAGTGAGAAAGATGACCACTAAAAAGACGAAAGAGAAACAATACTAACTCTTGCATTAATAAGGAGGGACAAAAAAAATCATGACCGTTCTCTGGGACTGGAACTCTCGATAAACCTTTCTTTTGCCCTATTCACTTCCTCTGGCCAGTAAAAGTTCTGCACTACGGGAGAAGGTACGGAAGGATACGTTAAACTGGGGATCCTGACTTAAGCTAACATAAATCTCTCTAAGGCCACCAGAGGAGAGAAAAAGGTGAATAAAGAGGAAAAAAAAGGAAGAAGAAAAAGAAAGTTGGGTCTAACAGCTGATCTACATAACTTCCCCGCCTACTCAATGAGGTACAAACAGACACGTACTTCTCCTCTCTGTAAAGTCGATAAAACAGAAAAAAAGGAGGAAAGGAAAAGCTCTATGGATCAGGCTTGCCATAGCGTGTCTAAGGTTGAGCCGTGACTCCCTCCTCTCCTCTCTCTCTCTCTCTCTCTCTCTCTCTCTCTCTCTCTCCCCTTCCGCCGTCCCATCTAAGCTAACGGGACACATTTCCTATGCATTAGACAAGGACTCTCTGCCTCCGCTCCGGCTCAGCGCCACCCACTCCTTACTCCACTTTGCCTTACTGATTATTATTATTATTATTATTATTATTATTATTATTATTATTATTATTATTATTATTATTATTATTATTATTTCTATTAATAATATTATTATTATCATTAATGCTTTTCTTTGCAGTTTCTTATTGTTTCTTTTTTCTCCTCTTCCTTCTCCTCGTTGTAGTAGTAGTGGTAATAGTACTGTTAGTAGTAGTAGTAGTAGTAGTAGTAGTAGTAGTAGTAGTAGTAGTAGTAGTAGTAGAAGTAGTAGCCGCAGAAATAGTAGTAGTAAAAGTATCGTCATTAGGTGCATCATTACCATAAGGTCACAAACACCCCATTCCTTCATAGAGTGAGTGAGGAAGCATCAGAGTTGGGCACGCGATGAGAGGAGGTGATCACTTCTAATCTGTTGTAACTTCCCGGAGCAAAACAAGCAAGTAAACACGTGTGAGTGGCGCAATAAAGGGGCGGTGGTGGGAATCATGCGAATGAGACCCTTAGTGATGCTGCGGCTGCCATGGCGGGAAATACATGCCGCTCCTCACAGTGACACAACTTTGTAGGACTCCCCATAACATTTTCTCCTCTCCAGGAATAGCAACTCAATGTAATTTTCGTCATGTTCTGTCGATCATAACTTTGTGAACGTTTACTGGAACTTAGAGATCAGGTTCTTTTCTTCTCTAACTTTCCTGTAGCAGTTATGAACATTTTTGCTTTGGATTATCATAAAAAAAACTACGATTATTTGGCATAAGTTAGTACAGGAACCTTCGACAATAATAGATTCATGTCCTACCGAGGCTGACTGACTGATTCACCTGCACTATTCCAATAACCTTATGAAAATGACACGCGGAAAAAAGGATAAGCGAAAACTAAATAAAGGAAAAAAAAAAATCTATATAAAAATGGGTTAAATCTGAAGACATCAAAACTTAACCCTTTCAGTACTGAGACGTATTTTTTTTTTCCCATGATATTTATATATGATTACACGATTCTACTTGCAATACGAAGAGTCTGTGGAGGTCGAAAGATTAATAGCTAGAGTCTTCACTATTTTTAGTCCCCACATGAGTTTCTGAAGTTGTATAAAATCGCTAAATAATAACCTGAATGATTTTGAAAAAGGCGACATAGTATTGAATAGGTTAAGAATAAAGGAAACGTAGGAATAGAAGGGAGTAATCAAAGTTGAATATTGTTAATGGGAAGACTCTGAATGATTACTGATGCAGTGAAGCGACAGTAAAGGCAGACCAAATTTCAAATGCTGACGTGTTAACTTCTAGCCAAATTGTTTCCGTGTTGGGCTCACGTTTACCTTAAATGTCCCAACAGCGATTCAGTCCCCGGCGCTGGCTGACCTCTCGTGGCCAGTTTGTCCTGTTTGAAGGTCAATATCTGTGTTTCCACGATACTCAAAGGAGGGAATGACCTTTATTGAAATTCTGACAGTTTGCCGCGTTCACTTCGATGTGCAACAATTCACCACTCGAAGCACTCACTGTACACACGGTCGTTACAGGGAGCCATTAACAAGACAAAGGAAAGGAAAGATAAAATTTCAAATGTCTTACCAAATTAATATTTAGAAATTGAAGTATAATGGTAAATGTTTGAAGACACTTGTGATTAAGCCCTTCATTACTGGGACCCATTTTTACCTTGAGATTTGTGTACGATTAGATCATTTTATTCACATTAAGAAGGGTCTATGGAGGTCAGAAGATTAATGGCCAGACTCTTCACTATTTCAGTCTCTCACATTGGTTTCTTGTATAAAAATCACTAAATAATAAGCAGAATGAATATGGAAACGCGGCAATGGTACTCACTTAAGAAAACACACCAAGACGCAAACAAAGCCCATGATATCTGACATTCGTACAAAAACAACAACAACGACAACATAGAGTGTGATAAAACAATACATCTCACAGCAAAACTTCTGGAAACGAAACTCGAGAATAATTGTGAAGTTAGGAGGGATTTTTTTTCAACGGTTGCAGTATTGAGAGACGCGAGGAGCGGCTGCTGTTCCCTTGTTGTGCTCCAGGGGATAGTTAAGTGGTCGTGGCCGAGAGGAGCCTGACTCACGACTCACTGGGGCCTCGTTGTCTTTGTTTTGTTCGCCTACACGATTAATTTGTACTTTTTTTCTGTTTCTGAAGGCGAGAGGGAAGTAGTACATTATGGAGCGGAAGGTTTAACTTGTACTGAAATGTAAATATTCTTTGTATCTATTTTTGTGGTCATTAGTCTAGGATTTCATTCAAGACTTATTTACAGATCCTTAGTTAAACTCCCTCTAGATAAATGCTAATGGTGTTTGTATTTTTTTCTCAGCCAGTAATCTATGTCTTTCCTCTAAAATTTGTTATGTATATTTTTTTCTCATTAATTACTCGTCTTTCTTCCACACTTCGCTACCTACGGCAATGCCATTTCTTCGGATAATGCCGTTCCCATAGTATGCCTCGTAAAATGCGATCATATTAACTATCCACGACAAACTTGAGCTTAGTCACGGTACCACTGAAGGTTTGCTCTCATGCCCACTGTCATGCTTTCCTCTTGACTTGCCTGCACACAACACTACTCGCTAATGAAAATGTCATCCCCATCACTAGAAAACAAAAATTATCCCCAAACCTGAACTGGAGGAGGTTGTGGGCAGAACAGTATGAATGGTGACAGTAAGGACTGATGTTGGTGTTGCTCTCACCCCTACCCATTACCACCCCTCGCAACTTGGGTCGCCCACCCTCCACTCAGGTGCCGCGAGCTTCCACTAATGTATACGCTGTCAGTCTTGTGTTGTCCTTTGGGGCCGCGTGCTAACAAGTTATGTTCCTCTCAAACTACACAGACTCCTTAACTTTTAGTGTGTTTAGGTAAATTATTTTTATCACAAGTCTGGCGTGTACTAACAGTAGCGGGCTGAGGAGGCTTACTGAGGGCACAGGGTGTGGGTACTCCTCAGTGGCGGTGAAGCGGGCGGAGAGGCGAGGCGAGGCGGGGGCGTGTGGTTAGCGTAAGGGTGGTGTGTAGTGGTGGTATTGACTTTCCTGGGCGGTGGTGTGGCTGGCGGTGGCGTGCTAGGGCGTCGTGGTCGGTTAGTGTATTGCCATGGTTATTAGAAGGTGGTGGAGATAATGTCACAAGGAGGCGGCGGCGCGTTCAGCTCGGTGCCGGGTGTCCTCTGCTGCCGAATGTAAGGAAAGGCGGTAATGGGCGCGGGGGCGGCGTTCCCACGGGTGTCAGGTGCGCAGCTACACCACCGTGGCGGAACAGCGCAGCGGACGATCGAGACACAACAGGCAAACTTTGAAGCAGATTCCATTATGTAAATTCCAGGAGTGAGAAGGCCAGCCTGGGAAACACTGCTGGCTGATGACGCGCCGCTGGACCTCCACTACTGGGTGACGAAGCCTCGGAACACCTGTGGGCTAACCTCTAGTAATAGGGCTGGCGTCAAAGCGTCCCTGTACTGCTCCTGAAGGCTCCATGCACGCTTCTCATCACACCCATCCTCCCCTCCCTGTCACTAATGGAGCCAGCATGAAGGAAAGTCGCTTAGAGATTTCCTTGGTGGTATGTGCATGGCGTGGTGTGTGTGGCGTGGTGTGTGTGGTGGTGTGTGGCGCGCTGTGTGTGGTAGTGTGTAGTGGTGTGGTGTG